>NW_027206013.1:4440000-4580000 GCF_024711535.1 Dipodomys merriami
GCCTTGTTGTCTACATACTTACCGAAAGTTGAACCCTTTCTACCAGTCTCTAAGGTCCTTTAACCTGTTTGGACTCATCAAGCAGTCTATCAGTTCCTTTGAAGGAATCTGCCAAACCTTCTGACTTACTGTCTGAATTAGTTGCCCTGTCTGCTGTCCACAGAGCTATCCTCTGGGGACCTCCCCTCACCATTCTCCTGTAGAGACCTCCTTCCTTCTTCCTTCTAGTTTTACTCCCTCATTTTAATGGAATGATTTCTTGAGAAAGAGCATGTCAGGGATATTGTTTTGAAGCCATGTGTATCCAAGGAATATGTATCATCTGTGC
Organism: Dipodomys merriami; assembly: GCF_024711535.1. Classification (NCBI taxonomy): domain Eukaryota; kingdom Metazoa; phylum Chordata; class Mammalia; order Rodentia; family Heteromyidae; genus Dipodomys; species Dipodomys merriami. Next base: position 4,440,329 of record NW_027206013.1, read on the forward strand.
ATGTGTGTGTGTATGTGTACGCGTACATGTACGTGTGTTGGGACTTGAATTCAGGATCTGGGTGCTGTTCTTTAGCTTTGCCACTCAAGGCTAGAGCTCTACCACTTGAGCCACAGCTCTGCTGCCAGCTTTTTGGTAGTTAATTGGAGATAAGAGTCTCACCAGCTTTCTTGCCTGGGCTGACTTTAAACCTTGATCCTTAGATTTCAGCCTCCTGAGTAGACAGGATTACAGGCATGAGCCACTGGTGATCACTTACAATGTTTTTTTTTTTTTTTTTGATAGTTTGAGTACATATCGAATTCTAGGTTACCAACCCAATTTGGCATCAAATTATAGGTTAGAAATCATTATAGAAGTTTGGACACATTGCTCCATTCTAGCATTGAGTAAGTGTCATTGACTCAAATCCATTTTTATTTGTCTACAAATTGTTTATTTTTCTCTAGAAGATTGTAAGATCTTGTTTGTTTTTTAGGCTAACTTAAAAAAATTCCATTGCATGTACCTTTTTCGAACCTTTAGGCACTTCGTAAATTATTTCAACTTAGACACTTGAGTCTATTAATCTACATTTTCTTGTTTCATTAGTTCTTTGCTCTGTCAAAAGGCAAAATTAATATTAGTTGAAGGTTGTTAGCTGACTTTATTTGTGATTCTAGAATCGGAAAACATTTCATTTCATAAAATAGAATATGTCAGCAGGTCACTGGTAGCTCAGGCTTTTTTCAAGCCCAATACCAGCAAAAATAAAATAAAATAGGTCTTTCAATGAACTGAGCAGAAGTTTGGTTTTATGAAGAAGAGGGGACTGGTTGTTTGAAAATTATTTTCTTTGTAAAGTAAATAATTGCTCAGAACAATTAAGAAACAAAACAACTGACTGGTTGACATTATTTTACTGTAGATTAATTTTGGTGTAAGAATTAAAGCACAGAGGAAATACTATCCTGCTGGTTGAAACTGGCTTATCTGGGAGACTTGACTATTCATTTCTTTTTTTTTTTGGGTCGGTCGTGGGGCTTGAACTCTGGGCCTGGGCGCTGTCCCTCAGCTCTTCAGCTCAAGGCGAGCGCTCTACCACTTGAGCTACAGCGCCACTTCCGGTTTTCTGGTGGTTTATTAGAGATAGGAGTCTCACGGTCTCTCTTGCTCGAGCTTGCTTTGAACCACGATCCTCAGATCTCGGCCTCCTGAGTAGCTAGGATTACAGGCGTGAGCCACCAGTGCCCGGCCATCATTTCTTTCAACTTAAGTTTCTGTCTAGTAGCATTTAAGCGTAGTGTGAATGAGTCATTTTTAGTTGACCCTGTGAGCCACTAGTGTTGTGGAACTTTTTTTTTGGTCAGTTGTGTGGCTTGAACTCTGGGCCTGGGCACTGTCTCTGAGCTATTCAGCTGAAGGTGAGCCCTCTACCACTTGAGCCACAGTGCCACTTCCAGCTTTCTGGTGGTTAATTGGAGATAAGAGTCTCACAGACTTTCGGACTTTCGTTTCCCAAGCTGGCTTTGAACCACGATCCTCAGTTCTCAGCTCCCTGAGTAGCTAGGATTACGGGCGTGAGCCATTGGCACCTGCCTGAAACATTTTTTAAAAATCCTCTTACATCTTATTTAGCACTTCTTTTTCTTCAGTCTTCCTGATATCTGGGTAAGTTACCTAATTTTCTTACCTGTTTCCTTCTGTTTTTCCTATCTTATATCTTGCACAATTTTCTGGTAGATTTCATTTACTTTGTCATTTAGTTCTTATCTTGTTCAGTTCTGCTGTCATATTTTGAATATATAAGATGTATTTTGGTCTGAAAGTCCATGTTTTATTATATCTTATCTTGCCTTGTGGTGTTATCTCTAAAGAAGTCAACATTAAATAAACTTTTGTGTCATTGTATGATCCCTAGTTAATGCAAGCTGGTCTCCTTTTTTCCCACAGCACCACTTCCGGCTTTTTCTGCTTATGTGGTGCTGAGGAATCGAACCCAGGGCAAGCACTCTACCACTGAGCCACCTTCCCATCCTGTTCCCAAACTTCTTTTTTTTTTTTTGGTCAGTCCTGGGGCTTGAACTCTGGGCTTGGGCGTTGTCCCTGTGCTCTTCAGCTCAAGACTACTGCTTGAGCCACAGCGCCACTTCTGGTTTTCTAGTGGTTTATTGGAGATAAGAGTCTCACGGACTTTCCTGCGGGCTGGCTTTGAACCTCCATCCTCAGATCTCAGCCTCCTGAGTAGCTAGGATTACAGGCGTGAGCCACTGGCCCCCAGCTTCCCAAACTTCTTAAATGGCTTTTCTTATTTCTCTCTTTTTTTTTTTTTTTGTCGGTCGTGGGGTTTGAACTCTGGGCCTGGGCGCTGTCCCTCAGCTCTTCAGCTCAAGGCCAGCGCTCTACCACTTGAGCTACAGCGCCACTTCCGGTTTCCTGGTGGTTTATTGGAGATAGGAGTCTCACGGTCTCTCCTGTCCGGGCTGGCTTTGAACCGCGATCCTCAGATCTCAGCCTCCTGAGTAGCTAGGATTACAGGCGTGAGCCACCAGCGCCCGGCTGGCTTTTCTTATTTCTGAAAGAAGCCGCCTCAGTCCTGGGAGGGGGAGGGTCCCAAGGGTAACCTCACGCTGCTGGGCTAAGGACAAGAAGCAGAGGCCATGTGTGATGTGACTCGAACCTCTCTCCTTGCAGCTATGCCCTTTGCCTTCTGTACAAGAGAGAAACTCCCATGGACAGAATTTGCTGAGTCGGCAGAGGATGGGCTCACCACTAGGTTCTGTCAGATGGTAAGACATTAGCTGCTCCTGGGGTAGCAGCTGCTGACCTGGTGGGTCACAGTGCACAGCTGTCAGATGGGGCCTTCCACCACGGAAGATGAACCTGCCTGGTGCTTGTTTTGACAGATACGATTAGATAAGACCATGTGCCACCTTTGTGTGTGTGTGTCTCTATGTGTCTTGTGTCTCCGTGTCTATTTGTACTTTCATTTAAATGTATAGATAGTTTCAGAGCTAAAAGGACCGTTGATGCCTTTGTTAGGTGAGGTTGTTGCAGCCCAGAGAAACATAGTGTTTAGGTGGCTTTTTAAATTCTTTTTTTAATTTGTGTGCTGGACCTGGGGCTGGAACTCAGGGCCTAACCACTGTCCCTTAGCTTTTTTTTTTTGGTTGGTCATGGGGCTTGAACTCTGGGCTTGGGCGCTGTCTTCAGCTCAAGGCTAGCACTCTACCGCTTGAGCCACAGCGCCACTTCCGGTTTTTGAGTGGTTTTTTGGAGATAAGAGTCTCACAGACTTTCCAGCCCAGGCTGGCTTTGAACCTTGATCCTCAGATCTCAGCCTCCTGAGTAGCTGGGATTACAGGCCTAAACCACCAGTGCCTGGCTCCCTTAGCTTTTATTGAGCAAGGCTGGCCTACTACCACTTTTCTGGTTAATTAAAAATAAGAGTCTCATGGACTTTTCTGCCTTGGCTGGCTTTGATCTGGGATCTTCAGATCTTAGCTTCCCGAGTAGCTAAGATTACAGGTGTGAGCCACAGGCACCTGGCAAGAGGTGATTTCCATAGTGAATCTGGCAAGTAGCAGACCTGGCACTCAGGGCCCAAGGGCATTTCATTGGTATAGATTTTTTTAAATTTTTACTTAAACCTCATAATACATGAACAGTGTCCAGTAGTTTATATAATCCTAGCTACTTGACTAAGTCCATCCTGGGAAAAAAGTTAGCAAGATTCTATCTTAAAGACCAAACTGGTTTGTGGTGGTTCACATCTGTAATGCAGGCTATTCAGGACACATAAGTAGAAAAAAATATGATCTGAGGTCAGCCCCTTGCAGAAAGCACAAGATTCTTGACTAAAGCAACAGGGGCTGGAGGTATACTCAAATGATAACACACTTAACCAGCAAGTACAAAGCCCTAAGTTTCAATTGTCTTCCTGCCCCCTACCAAACAAACAAAAAAGCCTCATAATATTTGTGGTATCCTATTTGTATGAATTATCCAGAGAAGTAAATGTCTAGAGACATAAAACAAATTCGAGGTTGCCAGGGCAGAGGTGAAGGAAGAAGGGGTTAGGGTTTGTTTTTGATTTTGAAAATGTTCCAATATTAGATTGTTGGTGAGGTTGTCACTACTCTGTACTAATTTTTGCCAGGTGCTGGTACCTCACACTTGTAATCCTAGCTACTTGAAGGGCTGAAAATAGGAGGATCATGATTTAAGGCCACGTTCCCAAGACTCGTTCTCAGTTCTTAGCCAGATGCATTGGTGTGCTTTTTTTTTTTTTTGTCGGTCGTGGGGCTTGAACTCTGGGCCTGGGCACTGTCCCTCAGCTCTTCAGCTCAAGGCGAGCGCTCTACCACTTGAGCTACAGCGCCACTTCCGGTTTTCTGGTGGTTTATTGGAGATAGGAGTCTCACGGTCTTTCCTGCCCGGGCTGGCTTTGAACCGCGATCCTCAGATCTCAGCCTCCTGAGTAGCTAGGATTACAGGCGTGAGCCACCAGCGCATTAGTGCTTTTGTCATCTCAAGTAACACAGAAGGCCAGCTGGCTCCAGGCCAGCCTGAACAGAAAAGTAGGGGAGACTCCATTCTGTGGAGAAAATCCAGATACAGTAGTAAGATCCTGTAATCTCAGCAAAAATAAGGTAGCCTAAAGTAAGTGGTTGCTATGCCCAGTTAGGAAGTGAGACTCTGTCTCAAAAATAACCGGCAAAAATCTAGGGCTTGAGATGTGGTTTAAGTGGTAGAGCATCATCCTAGTAAGCTCAAGGCTTTGAGTTCAAATCCCAGTACCACCAAAAAAGTTTTATGCTACATGAATTTTTTTTTTTGGGTCTGATTGTGGGGCCTGAACTCTGTCCCTCAGCTCTTACAGCTCAAGGCTAGCGCTCTACCACTTGAGCCACAGTGCCACTTCTGGCTTTTTTCTTTTTGCTTATGTGGTGCTGAGGAATCGAACCCAGGGCCTCATGCATGCAAGGCAAGCGCTCTACCACTGAGCCACCTTCCCAGCCCTACATGAATGAGTATTTTAAAAAATATATATCACATTTAGAGAAGTGAGGGATGCTGAGGGATGACATTTTATATTTATTCTCGGTTCTAACAAAGAAAGGAACCACTCATTTTATTTCTCTGTGTTTTCTCTCAGACTGTATACATGCACTTAGGGATGGTGGGGTGGTGATCAAAGCTGTATCATAGTGTTTTTGTCAATACTGAGTTCTGTTCTAAACATTGGTATTCTTAGGGTAATGGGAAAAAACTATTCATAAAATTGTTGATTCTTTGCTCTGGATAAAGCAGGAAGGACACTGGACAGGAAGCTATTGCAGTTGATAAGCCTGAACTAAGGCTTATGAAGGAGGGTATGAATGAGAGCTGGTACTAGAAGGACACTTGTCAGCTTTAAGCAGGAAAAGGGACCCAAGGCCTCCATGAGCAAAGATCCTAGTGTTGCCATCCAAAGATACCTTTCCTTCTCCTCTGTCCTTAAAGCTAGAGGCAATGCTGGACCAATTAGAATAGAGGACATGTGACCAGCTGGGGCTATTCACCTTTATGGTCACTAGCTCCTTGAGACCAAAGGGATTTAGTGTCTGCTAAGACTTGAATGTATTCCACAGAAGATGAAGTTTTAGAAACTGAATTCCTGATGCAAACACTGTGAAAGTGTGAATGTAATTAGGCCAAGAGGGCTCTGCCCTCATGAATGGACTAACATCAATATCTCAAAAATGTGTTTGTTATATAAGCAAATTGGGGTTGGGAGTTCCTGCTCTGTAGTGCTCTCTTACCCTTCTGCATTCCACTACGCGATGAGGTTATAGGAAGATCCTTACCCAGTGCTGGCTTACTTCAAGTAGAACTCTCTAGCCCTCAGAAGTATAAGAAATCAAAGTGTTCTTGGGGCTGGGAAGGTGGCTCAGTGATAGAGTGCTTGTCTTGCATGCCTGAGGCCCTGGGTTCGATTCCTCAGCACCACATAAGCAGGAAAAGGTGGAAGTGGTGCTGTGGCTCAAGTGGTAGAGCTCTCGCCTTGAGCTGAAGAGCTGAGGGACAGCACCCAGGCCCAGAGTGCAGGCCCCACGACCAACCAAAAAAAAAAAAAAAAATCAATGTTTTCTTTGTAAATTACCACTGGTATTCTGTTATAACAAGATAAAATAGATTAAGAAATGAGCTAGATTTTGTTATTTGTATAGGAAAAAAGCACAGTGATCTTTTATTTTTTTTTATGATGGTAAAAAATATACATTTATCATCTCACCCAGTTTCACATGTACTTTTTTTTGTCAGTCACCGGGCTTGAACTCAGGGCCTTAGTGCTGTCCCTGAGCTTTAGTGCTCAAGGCTAGCTCTCCTTTGAGCCACAACTTCACTTTCAGTTTGGAGTGGTAAATTGGATTCAAGAGTGTCATGGAAGGGCTGGGAAGGTGGCTCAGTGATAGAGCGCTCGCCTTACATGCTTAAGGCCCTGGGTTCGATTCCTCAGCACCACATAAGCAGAAAAAAAAAGGCGGAAGTGGCATTGTGGCTCAAGTGGTAGAGTGCTAGCCTTGAGCTGAAGAGCTGAGGGACAGCGCCCAGGCCCAGAGTTCAGGCCCCACGACCGGACCCCCTCCCCCCCCCCAAAAAAAAAGAGTGTCATGGACTTTTCTGCCTGAGCTGGCTTCACACCTCGATCCTCAGAGTAGCTCAGCTCCTGAGTCTTTCAGAGTACTCAGCTCCTGAGTAGCTAGGATTACAGGCATGAGTCACCAGTGTCTGGCTTCACATGTACTCTTTTTTTTTTTTTTTCCGGTAGGTTGTGGGGCATGAACTCTGGGCTTGGGCGCTGTCCCTGCGCTCTTCAGCTCAAGGTGAGCACTCTACCACTTCAGCCACAGCACCACTTCCGAGTGGTTTATTGGAGATAAGAGTCTCATGGACTTTTCCTACCCAGGCTGGCTTTGAACCATGATCCTCAGATTTCAGCCTCCTGAGTAGCTAGAATTACAGGCGTGAGCCACCAGTGCCCAGCCACATGTACTCTTGAGTGGTATAATGTATGCCCATGTTATTGTGTAACAGATCTCTAGAATGTCCTTATCTTGCAAGTTAGGTGCCAGTGACTCAGACCTATTAACCTAGCTACTCAGGAGCTTGAGATCTAATGATCCCTGTTCAAAGCCAACTTGGGCAGGGAAAGTTCATGAGACTCTTATCTTCAATTAATCATCAAAAAGCCAGGATTAGCAGTGTGGCTCAAGTCATAGAATGCCAGTCTTGAGTGAAAAAAACTATGAAACAACTCCCAAGCCTTGAGTTCAATCAAGCTCAGTACTGGGCACAATAACTAAATGAGTAACTAAATAAATAATGTAAAACTGAACCAGTTGGCCGGGCGCCGATGGCTCACATCTGTAATCCTAGCTACTCAGGAGGCTGTGATCTGAGGATCATGGTTCAAAGCCAGCCCGGGGAAGAAATGTCCATTGAGACTCTGATCTCCAATAAAAACCGGAAGTGGCGCTGTGGCTCAAGAGGTAGAGCGCTTGCCTTGACCTGAAGAGCGCAGGGACAGTACCCAGGCCCAGAGTTCAAGCCCCACGACTGACAAAAAACAAAACAAAACAAAAAAACCTGAACCAGTTGGACAGTAGTTCCTCATTCTTTTCTGTCCCTAGCTCTTGACACCAGCATTCTACATTCTGTAGCTGTATTTGATTACTCTAGGTATTTTACATAAGTGGCTGATTTCATTTGGTGCAATGTCCTTTAGATTCATTCATATTATCAAATGTGACAGGATTTCTTTACTTTAAACTTAAAGTATTAATACAATTCTAGCATTTTCATATATAATATTTTGTTTATCCATTCATTTGTTAATGGAAACCTGGTTTTCTTCTACCTCTTGACACTTCTGAATAAGGCTTCAATGAACATAGGTGTAGAATTACCTCTTTTAGTCTATTCTTTCCTTTGAATATAAACCAAGATGTGTGATCATATAATTCATATTGTTCCTATTTGAGAAACCTCTATATAGTTTTTCATGGTTGTTGTACCATTTTACATTTTCACTAGCAGGGCACAAGGATGATGATAATGATTCTTTTTTTTGGGGGGGGGGGTCCAGTCGTGGGGCCTGAACTCTGGGCCTGGGCACTGTCCCTCAGCTCTTCAGCTCAAGGCTAGTGCTCTACCACTTGAGCCACAGTGCCACTTCCGGCTTTTTTTCTTTTTGCTTATGTGGTACTGGGGAATCGAACCCAGAGCCTCATGCATGCAAGGCAAGCGCTCTACCACTGAGCCACCTTCCCTGCCCGATAATGATTCTTAATATAACTATATCTATATAATCTATATCAGGACAACACTGGCAAGTAATTTTTACAATAACAACTATGGCAAGTGATAGCTCCAAACCAAGCTTTAATTATTTGGAAGTATCAAAGGTCTCCAATAAAAAAAAAAACTAGGAAAACATATTTTCAAATGGAACACTGATATCCATTTTTCCAGTTGGCAAAGAAGAATGAAATGGTGGTAGTATCTCCCATCCTGGAACGAGACAGAGGGGGCGTTCTATGGAACACAGCTGTGGTAATCTCCAATTCTGGAGCAATCTTGGGAAAGACCAGGAAGAACCATATCCCCAGAGTGGGTGATTTCAATGAGGTAAGCAGCCTGTCAAATGGCCAGCCCAATTTTAGTGGGCCTATGGGGAAGTTCTGTGTTACACGGTGTAACATGTAACACAAAAGAATAGAAGGTCTCATGACTTTGCCCTGTACTGAGATTCAAATGGTACTCTCAAGTGAATCACAGACTTTTTTGCATGGTAAGTTTTGTGTATATGTGCACGTGCGTGCATGCGTGTGTCGGTGTGAGTGTGTTTCATCATAACCTGAGATGGCTTTCTGAAATTCTCCTTTGCAGTAATTGCTACATAAATTAAAACCAAAATAATGTTGATCCCTGTGACCTCCTGGGCTCTGAGCTCCTAACCACTTGTGGCCCACCAGTGTTAGCTTTAGGGATGCTGTTCTTTGTCCGTGGCCCACATGTCCGAATTGTCCAATGTCCACATCTCAAGTGACTAGGAGGAGGTGAATGTGCCTGTCTGTGTACATGATGCCTACATGGAAATCCTTAAGCCTGTAAGTAAGACATAGATGGGGGGGGGGAGCTTTTTTGAATGGGTAAAGCCACTTCATAGGTGTGTGAGGTAGAGAGTGGATGTTTGAAGGAGGGATATGAATTTCATCCCTAAGCTACTAAATCTAGACATGTTTTTTCCAATAATTATGGTAGTTGAAGATAGGATATCCTCAGTCCTTCGATCTCCTACCCTGATTATGGAAACTCATGTTGTATATACCTTTAGCTCCCTGTTGGTAGTACAGAGCAGAAGACCTCTTTGCTCATTGTCCACCATGTGTGCACCTCATTGTTCCTGACTGACCGGGTGAATTTTGAAATTGATGAGACTCCGTAAAAGGCTCAGGTGCATATCTGTTTGGCATCCAGTTTTCCATCTATCCCTCCTGTGCAGTCCCTGATAATGTCCCACAGCCAGCACCCTGAGAGGGTAGGCAAGAGAGGTAGAGATGGGACAATGAGGTTTGTTGATGCTTGTTCTGCAGGTGCATTCTTAACCATGATGCTTAAAACACTTTGTGGCGGGTTTGGTTTTCACCACAGATTTGGTCTTAATAGCTAGACAAGCCCCATGCCTCCTCAGGGAAAAGAAATTTCTCTTTTCCCCTCCTGATAGGGCAAGGGTTGCTTGGATGAGTCTGTTACCACCAGCTATAACATTTGTATAAGGTCATGTGGTTGCTGAAGACCTCAACTGACTCAAGTTAATATTGCTCACATTTCAGCTTTTTTATTCTTTTTTTTGGGGGGGTAGTCCAGTTGTGGGGCCTGAACTCTGGGCCTGGGCGCTGTCCCTCAGCTCTTCAGCTCAAGGCTAGCACTCTGCCACTTGAGCTACAGCACCACTTCTGGCTTTTTTCTTTTTGCTTATGTGGTGCTGAGGAATCGAACCCAGGGCCTCAGGCATGCAAGGCAAGCGCTCTACCACTGAGCCACCTTCCCAGCCCAGCTTTTTTATTCTTGAAAGGTAGAAAGTTACTTTAGGAATTTTTTGGACATGTCAAAAAGGAAGATTGTGGTGAAATGCTTAAGCCATACTGATTTCCTCACAGAGTTGATGTGTATTAGAGAGAGAAAGAGAGACGGACACACAGGGAGAGAGAGAATGAGTGTATCATAGTGAAATTTTGGAGCTAGGCACTGGTGGCATACACCTGTTATCTTAGCTTCTCAGCAGGCTGAGATCTGAGGATCAGTGGTTCAAAGTCAACATGAACAGAAGAGCCCATGACACACTTTTCTCCAATTCACTACCAGAAAACTGGAAGTGGAGCTGTGGCTCAAAGTGGCAGAGCACTAGGCTTGAATACAAAATCTCAGGAACAGTGCCCAAGTCCTGAGTTCAAGCCCTACAACCTACACACACACACACACACACACACACACACACACACACACACACACACACACACACACACACACACACACACACACACACACACACACACACACACACACACACACACACACACACACACACACACACACACACACACACACACACACACACACACACTTTGGAACTAAAGTTGAGTTGTATCCAAAGTGTACTTTCTGCTGTGTTTAAGGAAAGGGAAATTCTTACAGCTCATTGGCATAAATATAAAACCCTTTGTTGTTGTTGTTTTTTTCAGTCAACATACTACATGGAGGGAAACCTAGGTCACCCTGTGTTCCAGACCCAATATGGGAGGATTGCGGTAAATATTTGCTATGGGCGGCACCACCCCCTCAACTGGCTCATGTACAGCATCAATGGAGCAGAGATCATCTTCAACCCTTCAGCAACCATCGGAGAGCTCAGGTTACTTGGGAGACAAGATCTGGGAGCTTCCTAGAACCTAGACACCACCTCAGGTCTTTGCTATGGAGAAAGAAGATAGGAAATTGGATGGGAAGTTATTGACATTGATAAGCCTGAACTAAGGCTTATGAAGGAGGGTATGAATGAGAGCTGGTACTACAAGGACACTTGTCAGCTTTAAGCAGGGAGCCAAGATCTCCATGAGCACAGAGATCCTAGTGTTGCCATCCAAAGATACCTTTCCTTCTCCTCAGTCATTAAAGCTAGAGGCAATGCTGGACCAAACCAATTAGAATAGAGGACACCAGCTGGGGCTGCTCACCTTCATGGTCACTAGCTCCTGATGTTCTTGAGACCAAAGGGATTAGTGCCTGCCAAGAATGTAAGCCCCAAAGTTGAGGTGTTAGAAATTTGACTCCTACCCCCATTGTAGGTGTGATGAGGTAGGGCTTTAAGGTATGAGCATTCTACCCTAATAGTGGATTAATTTCAGTGTCTCAAGAGTGGATTTGTTATTAAATAAGTGGGAGCCAGACATGGTAGTACACACCTGTAATCCCAGCACTCAGGAGTTGGAAGCTGAAGATCACCAGCCTAGGCTCTGGCAGCCCCTGTGCCCCTGGGCAGGGCTTTCATTGCTCCTCATTTATTATGAGCAGCAAGTGATGAGATAGCTCCACAAGACCTTGCTTGTTCACTTGGTTCTTCCCTTAAGGCTGAGCACTTGGGTGCTTTCCAGCTTTGCCTCCTAACAAGTAACAGAGCTTTGTGAATTTATATGCAAATATTTTTCTTAACTCACTTCCTCTAAGGCATGATGCCATAGCAAGAGGTGCTGGCTTCCACACTGTGTGGAAGGTGCCCAGGTTTTGGGGGGAGCCATTCCCAATGCTGAGGTGGCGACAGCCAGTGGGGGTGTGTTGGACTGCTCTGAGTGCTCTGGTGTCCAATGCTTGTTTCTCTTCCCTAACAGAAATTTTAGACTAGTTTCTTCCTTCTTTGTCTTTCCTTCCTTCCTTCCTTCCTTCCTTCCTTCCTTCCTTCCTTCCTTCCTTCCTTCCTTCCTTCCTTCCTTCCTTTTCTCCCTCCTCCTCCTCCCCCTTCTCTATCTCCTTCTTTTATGCTAATACCAAGGCTCATACTGAAGGCCTTGTGGTCTTGCTTTGTTTTCACTCACAGCTGTCACTCTACCACTTGAGCCACGCATCCAGTCCTGCATTTTGCTGGCTAATTAGAAATATAATCTCACAGAATTCTCTGTTGAGCTGAGAAAGCCAGGATTCTCAGTTCTCAGCTTCCTCAATGGCTAAGATTACGAGTGTGAGCCACTGGTAACTGGCCTGGGAAATATCTTCTAAATGTCAGAATGTGATGTTTAGTTTACCTTTTGATTTGAGCATGGTGCCCTGTACTCAAGTAGCATCCCTTTGCATTCAGAGTTTGCACAGAACATCTTTAGCTGAAACAGAATATGTAGGTCTCTAGTTCCTTACTTCAGGTCCATATCTGTCTGTGTATCCAGAGATGTCATCTGGGTATAGAAAATTTGCTATTGGGTAGGAGGAGAAAATCAGGCCTTGGACTTTCAGGCCTTAGAGTTTCCCCTCAGTGAATATACCAGGGCATTATGGTTGGTGACTTGAACATAAGGCATGGCAACCATTGCCAGTTGCAAAGCAAGATGCTTACTGATCATCTACCCATCAGGCCTGGATAGAAGGAACCCCTTTCTACCAACTATCTGTAAACATTCTGAGAACTCCATCTTCCCTAAGTAGTCCTAGAGGAGGCTGAAGCCCAGGTCCTGGGCACCTGAGCCTGAAGTGACTACAAACCCAGACAGGCTCGTCACTGCATGCTTGCAGAAGCCCTCCCTGACCTGCTGTCTTAGGCTTTTATTAGGCCCAATTAAGCAAACAGAAGCAACCCAGGCCTGTCTGTGATTGTTCTCCACGACCTGTTAAACTTATTAAAAATGATTGATTTTCCTTCCTTAGCCAAGAATCATCCAGCCCTCAGCTTTTAAGGGTGTGGCTGGGCCAGCAGTAAAAACTGTAGCAGATCTTTGGGAAAGCTCTATGGTTTTTGAGCTCCTACTATAGTCAAGCCCCTTGAACCGGTAATGATACTTCCAGAACTGTTTGTAGCCTGAGAAACTGATGTAAATAGGAGGATGAGGCTGAGTATGTGAAGGTGTTTGTGACAGCAATATTTATCATAGAAAATCTGTCAGGGAGAGAGATGTCATGGTTCAGTAAATTTCATGGGTTATTGCCACTAAAAAGAAATATTATAATGATAATGCAGGTTCATAACAAAAGCCTATGAACAATTAAAAAATTGCATCGATGAGCCGGGTGCCGGTGGCTCATGGCCTGTAATCCTAGCTACTCAGGAGGCTGAGATCTGAGGATCACGGTTCAAAGCCGGCCCGGGCAAGAAAGTCCTTGAAACTCTGATCTCCAATAAACCACCAGAAAACCAGAAGTGGCGCTGTAGCTCAAGTGGTAGAGTGCTGGCCTTGAGCTGAAGAGCTGAGGGACAGCGCTCAGGCCCAGAGTTCAAGCCCCACGACTGACAAAAAAAAAAAAAAAATGCATCGATGGGACTGGGAAGGTGGCTCAGTGGTAGGGTGTTTGCCTTGCATGCATGAGGGCCTGGGTTCAATTCCTCAGCAACATATAAGCAGAAAAAGCTGGAAGTGGCGCTGTGGCTCCAGTGGTAGAGCGCTAGCCTTGAGCTAAAGAGCTGAGGGACACCGTGCTGGCCTAGAGTTCAAACCCCATGACCAACAAAAAATATAAATAAATAAATAAATAAATAAATAAATAAATAAATGCATCAAGACTGATCCAAATTCTGTACTTCTTTTTGGCTTATAGACAATGATGGTCATGAGATTATAGAAAAATGACAATGAAGCCAGGTGCTGGTGGCTCACGCCTGTAATCCTAGCTACTCAGAAGGCTAAGATCTGAGGATTATGGTTCAAAGCCAGCCCAGGCAGGAAAAACCATGAGACTCTTATCTCCAGAAAACCAGAAGTGGTACTGTGGCTCAAGTGGTAGAGTGCTTGCCTTGAACTGAAGAGTCCAGGCCCAGAGTTCAAGCCCCACAACTGACAAAAAAAAGAAAGAAAAATTACAATGGGTAGTTTATTAGGACGGTGGATGATAAGTCTTTAAACGATTATTTGCATAACTGGTAGTGTTTGTAAATATAATGTCAGGCAAACCTCCATATTCAATATAGATTGAGAGCCATCCAACATCTCTGGCACATGTAGCCCCTTTATCAGAGATAGACACATACTTGTACCTGTACTCTGTATGGGTCAACAAGGAGTCCTTGTTCATTGTGAGTCTCACAGCTCTAAGACCACAATACACTGTCAGTGCTTTTTCATTCATTAAGCATCCTGACATTTCCCAGGATATGTCTGGCACTGTCCAAGTGGCTAACCATTTTTGTTCAGTATAAAAGTCACCATCCACCCCCTCACTACATTTTGCTTTCCTGCTCTTACAATTTTTAGAGGATTGTGAACATGATACACTGGGAATATGACAGATGTTCCCATTCCATCAGATTCTTGATTTACACACTAGTCTTCTCTCAAGCCTTCTGCTTCCTTTTCTTCCTTAGTGGTTTTAAGACCATTTCATTCCATTGTCAGCTGTGCAGTTTGGGTCCTGTGCAGATCACCTCCCTGAAGAATTGCAAGAAAGATATTTTATAGCAATTACCCCCTACATACCTATTTAATTCCTGAAAAATGTCATCTGTGGGCGTGTTTCTATAAAACTCCTTTCTTAAAAGTTTTGTCAGCTTTGGCTTAGCAGCTAGGGGAAAAGTATCCCAACAAAATGAGTCCCCTCAGTCAAGCTCAAGATTTCTTTTTCCAGACTTGTGAATCCTTTTGAGCAGTAGGCTGTGACAATCACCCACTCCAACCACCTACTTCCTAGTTGAAACCAGGTGCATGGTGACAGGAAGATTCCAGGACATTTTGCTCCCAGTCACTAAGTATTCTAAGAGGGCACTACATCTGCCTGACTAGAATATTAGTGGTGTTGTTCCTTAAGAGATAATGACCAGCAGGCTCACTGTATTCCATGGCACACTTCATTTGGTAGACTGAAGGACAAGGCAGTTTGGAATGAAGTCTCCCATCGTACTTTCTCTGTGATGGGTGCTAGATCGAAGAAGGCCCCCACGGCTCAGCTGTGCCTATGGGATGACTAATAAGAGAACCAAGGAGCCCTTGGTTAGAGAATAAGTGTTCAGAGAAGGAAATGAATGGCAACGTGTTGGGCAATAGGGCCCAACTGAGAGGTGGGAACTTTTCTGTAGCATGTGACACTTCTGCCCCAATATCACTATCTAAATTCCTTTTCCTGTTTTACTCTGAAATCTAGCCCTTTGGAGACTGTGCAAGGCAGCGCAGCAGGATAGGAGAGTAAGCATAAGGGCTGAGAGGGAGGATACTGAATGCTCAGGGGCCAGGTACTAGCTCCTTAGGCCCCCAGCTCCCCTCAGGAATCTGAGTTCAGCCTCTCTGGGGAGGAGGTAGAAGACCTGGCAATTATTGGATTCACGCCATATGGAGCTTTATCACACCATATGGAGCTTTATCTACATACTCATTTAGTTTTCAGTCTTGTTTTGAGGAAGTTTTGGAGGAAGACACTAAGAATGAGAGTTTGCTCTATGGCTGGTTGACTCTCTTGATAGACCACAGCAGGCCTGAAGTTGGCTTTAGCCTGTAGATAGCCATCCCCCCCAAAAGTTGCTTGGACTCAACCAAGTTGTTGAGAACAAGCTGATCTGCTTGTACAGTCTTTTTGTTTTTGTTATTTTGTTGTGTGTAGTCTAGTCTGACCTCAAGTTCATGATCTTCCCTCAGCCTCTCAAATCCTGATATAGTACAGACTTGTACTACCATGGGTGGCTCCACTCTCAGGTTTGAGGTGACCCACAGGTACAATGATTCTCCCTGACTGTCCCCACCACAGCAGCCCGGCTGCAGCCCCAGTTTGATCATCCACTGAGTCTGGCCGGAAAATCTCCAACTTACTCCCTCCTGTTCCTCTTACAGTGAATCGCTGTGGCCAATTGAGGCCAGAAATGCAGCCATTGCCAACCACTGTTTCACTTGTGCCATTAACCGTGTGGGTGAGGTAAGTCTCCGAGTTCTGGTTGAGGGAGCTCTGGCCTTGGTGGGGACACATCACAGGTGTCTCGCTGTTCTCCATGTATGCAGTCTCAGAAGGGAGAAACTGGCTTCATGTGGTACTACTTTTTGTTTTTAACCAAAATCATTCTGAGAGGATCTTTGATTTTGTAGTTCTCAATTGCTCATTGCCAAATTTCCTTCTTTGACCCCATGAATAGATCCTATGAACTGAATAGCTTTGACAGATACTATGTTTATTTCATACTAGCATTCTCCCACCTCTGTCTCTGTTTCTGTGTGTATGTGTATGTGAGTGTGACTCACAATTTGAACCCAGGACCTTGTACATCTGAGGCAAGACTGCTATACACTAGCCACACTTTCACCCTCTCTTCCTTCTTCTTAATAATCAAATATTAAACTCACATTAGAACATCTGACAAGTCTGAGAAAATGAAGGTTTGCACACATCCACACTAAGTCGACTGACTTTGCACTTTGGGCAACATAAAAAACTCCATACTTTAGCCAGTCCAGGGTCTCAGTATTTTAGAAAGACTAACCTCATATGCTTTCCACAATCCTAAGGACTAGGATTTTTTCCTCCCAGATTACAAATTCCTCATAGACAAAAAAATAAAAATCTGCCTTTACCTCCCTTGTCAAATTCCTTGCTGGCTAGGCATTGCTCAATGCTCAGTGAAACATTTAACAAGTACGTCTTGTTTGTCTAGAGTCAGACCCTTCCACCTCCCTTCAACCATTTCTTAGCTAACTTCCCCAGCATGCTTTCTGTTGTTGATCTGGCCAAGTGATCTGGAATGCATGTCACAGTGGTGCCACCCATAGGCTTCTCTTACCTTGCTTTTCCTTCATAGGAGCACTTCCCCAATGAGTTTACTTCTGGAGATGGAAAGAAAGGTAGGTTCTGTGGACCTACATTTCTGTTTTGGTGGGTCCCACCCTCCCCTTGTCCATTTACTTGTTCCTGGCAGGGTCTGCCCACAGCCTGACTCAGCTCAGTGGAGACACTGACTCTTCTGCTTTGTTGCCTGTGGTGGGAGATCTTCTATGGCATGGACAGCCAAAGGGGGATTGGCTTCACACCCCTCCCAGAACTGTGAAAATGTGTGAGAACTCCCCATAAGGGGGCTCCCTGCAGCCTGCAAAAACCCCCTCCCTCCTTCCTTTCCTTGCCACCACCCAGCCAACAAAGACTGCCTTAGGTTTCTGGAACCCATAGCTTGTTTTGATCTGTGACACCCCACAACACCTCTGTAGGAAACTTACACAGTTCCCATCTGGCTTAGGATGTGGAAAGGAGGAGGGGCTTCCCTTCTCCTTTAGGTGTCTCAATTTCCTGGAGGTGGCAGGTGGGGTCCCTCCCTAAGAACCTAAGGGGTTAGCAGGATGGTGAGATCTATTTTCTTCCCAAGAAAAGACTTCTTAAAGGGATTCCACACCCACATCATGAGTGCCCAGATGACACCCAGACCTGCATTCTTCAATATCAATTAGCCTACTGCATTCTTCAGTATCAATTAACATACGAAAGAGGCAGAAAAATGAGTGTTTTTAGCTACATAGACAGCCACAAACACTTTACATGCCTCTGGGGTATCTCTTGGCCTCTGATGACTGGTGAGAGGACTAAGGCATAGGAGGGGGGTAAAGTGACAGAGCTTACAGGACAGTTTACTAAGTGGGACACCATAGGAAGTGGTCATACAGGAAGCCCTGAGTGTGGGTGGCCAGTGTTGATAGTGGAAAGCCAACACTGCTTAAGGATGACATTTAGAAAGTTTCTCAGAGTCAGAGTGGAATGACACAATGGTCACCTTTGTAGCCTCTTGGTAGATGTTCAGGCAGGAGGAAGGGGGCAAATCCTTTGGGCTTAGGTGTTTTCCAGACTCTGGGGAGGGTGGTATGCACACCTTGTCCTAGTTTCCCTCAGGGTACCTGCCCCTCTGCAGAGCCCACACTGTGTGTGTACAAGCTTGTGACTGCTTCCCTTTGCTTCTTAAAGCTCACCATGACTTCGGCTACTTTTATGGCTCCAGCTATGTGGCAGCCCCTGATGGCAGCCGGACTCCTGGGCTGTCACGTAACCAGGATGGGCTGCTAGTTGCTGAGCTCAACCTCAACCTCTGCCAGCAGATGAATGACATGTGGAACTTTAAGGTGGGTGCCCAAGTCCCCTGCCTCCTGCCTCACCATCTTGCCTATTGGGCCAGAAATTGCAGTTGCCTGGTTTGTACTCAGATGACCTGCAGAGGGTGCCCACTCCCACCTGAGACTTCCAGGAGTGCAGAGAGCCAGGCCTGTACTTCCCTCCTGCCTGCAGGGATGAGCCACTGAGCTGGAGGATGCGCCTGCAGCAGCCTCAAGTTCTCCTCTCATCTGATTTAGAGTGCAGCGCCTCCACACAAATTAATCCCAATTTCATTTATCCAGAGACTAGAGTGGATTGGCTTCTGTAATCTTTTTTTTTCCTTTCCAGGCATTTGCACTTGTTGAAAGATAAATGTGTGTGTCTGGTTCTGTCTGTGACCAGGCTCCACAAAGTAGGCCTGGACAATGGTGGGAAATGGATCATGTAGAGAAACTGGATCCAGGCCTGGCTCTGGCTCTGCCTTGGCCTTGCTGGCAGCTTTTGCTTCTAGGCTTGAGAACTGATCATAAAATGAGAGGCCTAACTCAAGGACTCTCTGCTGCTTTTTTTTTTTTGCCAGTTGTGGGGCCTGAATTCTGGGCCTGGGCACTGTCCCCCAGCTCTTCAGCTCAAGGCTAGTGCTCTACCACTGGAGCCACAGCGCCACTTCTGGCTTTTTCTGCTTATGTGGTACTGAGGAATCGAACCCAGGGCCTCATGCATGCAAGGCAAGCACTCTACCACTGAGCCACCTTCCCAGCCCCTCTCTGCTGCCTTTGAGGTAGAACATCATCACAGTCTAAGAGGACTGTTCGGGCCTATCATCTGAGGTGAGAGAGTGGCTGCCAAGACTAGGGTCATCTGGAAGAGCTTAGAGATTGAATGTTTGCTATACTCAAGTCCTGTAGTATTTTGTCCCACTTTCACTCTAGGTTCCTCCTAATCAAAACAAACCAAACCACTGAGTCCTGACAATCAGATTTCACTGGGGTTGTGATCTGCTTTTAAACAGACTGAGAAGCCTTGCTTCTCCACTTACTTGTGCATGGGATATTTGAAATGTCCTCCAACCTCAAATCCTTGCCGGACAAACAAGGCTTTGCCCTAATCTGTCTCTTTTTGGACAGCTAAGATGAATGCAGGATTCTTGTAACTCAGAAGGCACAGCCAATACTGCCAACTACCTAGTTTAACAAGTATCACCAGAAGCAATAAGCAGAATATTTTCTCATTAGATACTTGCTCAAAACAGAGCCTTCCCCATAATTGTGATGAGTGTGAGCTGATGTCCAGGTTTTTAGAAGGAGCTGACTTTTGGAGGAGAGAGGCAGGGGGCAGGGAGGTGAGTATAACTGGGAATGTGTAACCTAAGTGGACTTTCTGACTTTTCATCCCTAGTCGCTGTTTCCATATGGAATTTCCACATGGAGCAGACCTACTTCATACTCTGCCAGGAAAGTCAAGTTTAAATTCCCAGTGTTCTCTGCTCCTGGTTCTAGTGACCTGAAGAAGTCACTTCCTTTTCTGAGTCTTACTTAGGCTGCTCTTCTGAAATTCTTCACGACTGCCTCAGAGGAAGCCATATAGCGTGGAAGGTGCTGGTTGCAGGTCTCAGCAGGCTGTCCTGGACTGTGAGAGTGAGCTTGGCACTCGTGAACCTCACGGGAATCCATGCAGAGAGGTCATACTGGAGGTGCTTTTCTATTCTAGTCTGGAACTGTCCTATCTGCCAGCCTGATGAATTCCTGTCCCGTGGCTGCCCCCCAGTGGCAAGAGGTAGAGGTAAGCAAGTGTTTGTAAACAGGAAACTACAAATGTGTGTTTTGCTTTCAGATGACTGGCAGATATGAAATGTATGCTCGGGAGCTTGCAGAAGCTGTCAAACCCAACTACCATCCCACCATCATGATGGAGTCCTTGACTTCAGCCTCTGCCTACCAACATGGGGAGGAGCAGGAATCTCTGTCCCTAGTGGATTCATATCATAGTACCTAGAGGAGTTTTTAAATGTACCTGCAGGGGGAAGGTGCAGTGGAGAGTGACTGCTAAAAATGGTTGCAGAGTTACCTTCTGGGACAATTGAGCTGTTTTGGTGTTAGATTCAGGTGATGATTACACAAGATCGAACGAAATTAAATACCACCAGGGGCTGGGAAAGTGGCTCAGTGGTAGAATGCTTGCCATTGCATGCATGAGGCCCTGGGTTCGATTCCCCAGCACCACATAAGCAAAAAGAAAAAAAGCCAGAAGTGGCGCTGTGGCTCAAGTGGTAGAGGGCTAGCCTTGAGCTGAAGAGCTGAGGGACAGCACCCCACGACCGGACCCAAAAAAAAAAAAGAAATTAAATACCACCAGATTGTGGGGTCCTTCAGCATCCAAAAACTTCCTGCTTCAGTTTTCCCAGGAGAAGCAGATATTTGGCCTAATAAGTGATAAGTTGGTACCTTTAGGAAATAAGTACTAATGTATTAGACACTATTTGATTATCCACACCTCTGATTGTCTAGAAACAGAATGGAGATGCCTGTCTTAGAGTAGGCAGACCCTGAATAGATGTGGTCATTTCAGGGTTGGCCTCTTACCTGGAACTTAAGGCACTCAATAAACATTTGTTCAATGACTGCCCTGTGATTAGGACAGGTGTCAGGGGCAGACTCCGAGGCAAGAACTTGCATTGATCTGTGACCTGCTTGCCCTAGGACCCCTGTGCAATCTTGGAGAATGCCTTCGGATCCCTCAGTTTTGTCAGCTATGAGAAGGTGACATCTATAAGATGACTGACTGAGGAGCAAAGCTTTTCTTAGATCCCCGAGTTCTGGCAAGCAACCTTCATGACAGGTCACAGAATTACTTTGGTGCTGGTGATTGAACCCTGGGCCTCACACATAATAAACGCAAATGAAATTCTCAACAATAGACTATATGTTATACCTTAAAACAAATCTGAATACATTGAAAAGAAACCTGGAAAATTGAAAAATTGGTGGGAAGTAATGACTATTCTTTATTTTTTTTTCACTGCTGAGAAACAAACTCAAAATCTTGTCCACGGTAGGCAAGCACTCCAGCAGTGAGATACATATTCTGTCCAACAAAACATTCTTCTTTTCTTTTCTTTCCTTTTTTTTTTTTTTTTTTTTGGTAAGTCCTGGGGTTTGAACTCAGGGCCTAGACACTGTCCCTGAGCCTCTTTGTGCCAGAAGGCTAGCACTCTACCACTTGAGCCACAGTTCCACTCCAGGATTTTTTTTTGAGAAGTTTAATGGAGATAAGAGTCCCTTGGGGACTTTTCTCTCTGGGCTGACTTTAAACCGGTATCTTCAGAGCTCAGCCTTCTGATTAGGATTACAGGCATGAGCCACCAGCTCAACAAAACATTGTTGAAACACCAAGGAAGTTAGAAAATATCTTGAGGCACATGAAAACAAAAACAGTGTCACCACTGTGGAGGCTCTTGACTATCAGAATAGCTACTGAGGAGATGGAATTAGGGAAGATTTTAGTTTGAGGCTAGCCCTGGCAAAAGTTCGAGACTTCATTTTAGCCAATAAAGCTGGATGCAGTGGTGCACACTTGTCACCCCAGCTGCATGGGAAGGAAGAACAGTGAAGGCAGGGAGAGCTGGGTGAATGGCTTAAGTGGTAGAGTACCTGGCTAGCAAGTATAAGTCTGCGAGTCCAGGGACTGGGAAGGTGGCTCAGTGGTAGAGCGCTTGCCTTGCATGCATGAGGCCCTGGGTTCGATTCCTCAGCACCACATAAGCAAAAAGAAAAAAGCCGGAAGTGGCGCTGTGGCTCAAGTGGTAGAGCGCTAGCCTTGAGCTGAAGAGCTGAGGGACAGCGCCCAGGCCCAGAGTTCAGGCCCCACGACCAGACCTCCCCCAAAAAAAGACTGTGAGTCCAAACCCTAGTACTACCAAAGGGGGAGGAAAACACTGTAACAGAACTTAGCAAAAAGCCATGCCAAAGCCGGGCACCAGAGGTTCACGCCTGTAATTCTAGCTACTCAAGAGGCTGAGAGCTGAGGATGGCGGTTCAAAGCCAGCCCGGGCCAGAAAGTCTGTGAGGCTCTTATCGCCAATAAAAAAAAAAACACTAGAAAACCAGAAGTGGCACTGTGGCTCAAGCAGTAGAGCGCTAGCCTTGAGCTGAAGAGCGCAGGGACAGCGCCCAAGCCCAGAGTTCAAGCCCCATGACCTACCAAAAAAAAAAAAAAAAGCCATGCCAAGAAAGAATATAGTATGAATACTTGTATTGAAAAATTGGGGGAGTGGAAGGGGGACGAAAGTGGGGGGAGGGCAGAGCAGAGATAGGGAGGATTGCATTTCTAGAAGCAGCCCAGACAAAATTTGTGAGACTCCATTTCAAAGCTAGGCATGGTAGTGTGCTCCTGTCATCTTGGCTACATAGGAAGCATAAAAAGATCACAGTCTAGGCTCAAAGGCATAAACATGAGACCCCATTTAATAAAGCAAAAAGGACAGGGAGACATGGCTGTCAGATCACCTGCCTTGCAACACAAGGCCCTGAATTCAAATCCTCCTGCAGCCAAACAACAAAACCCAAACCAACAACCAAACTTCATGCATTATTCACATGTTAATGGATAAAAAAAAGAGCAAATGAAATTCTGTGCTGGCCAAAGGATTAGAGAAGAGAAATAACTAGAAAAGAGAAAAATGACAGGCAGTCAGTGAAACCAAATGTTTATTTTTCAAGAAAACAAAGCTAGGCGGCATATACATAGCTGTAACCCCAGTACTTAGGAGGTGAAGACAGGGGGATCGATCATGAGTTCAAGGCCAGCCTGGGCTGCACCCTGTCTTAGAGAAATGACAGCCTTTATATTAAGAAAAAAAATACCTGGGCTGGGAAGGTGGCTCAGTGGTAGAGCGCTTGCCTTGCATGCTCGAGGCCCTGGGTTCGATTCCTCAGCACCACATAAGCAAAAAGAAAAAAGCCAGAAGTGGCGCTGTGGCTCATAGTGGTAGAGCGCTAGCCTTGAGCTGAAGAGCTGAGGGACAGCGCCCAGGCCCAGAGTTCAGGCCCCACGACCGGACCCAAAAAAAAAAAAAAAAAAAGAAAAAAGAAAAAAAATACCTGGAAATTTAGCAGTAAAAATGGGAGCATTGCTTGTGATTTTACAGAAATAAAAAGAACGTCAAGATAATTGTATGGACAATATATGCCAACAACCTGGATACTCTAGGTGAAATGGACAAAGCTGTAGAAACAAAACCTACCAAGATTGAGTCATGAAGGAACAGGAAAATCTGAATAGACTTAGAACTAGCAAGGAGAACTAATCAATAAAGACTTTGAGAGAACGTTTGAACCATTTGAACCAGGTAGTGAATTCTACCAAAAAATTTAAAGAACTAGTAACACTCTTCAAGCTCTTCCAAAAAATTGGAGGAATACTTCCTAACTTGCTCTATGAGGCCAACACTAATGTCAAAGTCGAAGACACTACAAAAAACAACAGACAAGCCAGGTGTCCATGGTTCATGCTGTAATCCTAGCTACTAAGAAGGCTGAGATCTGGAGATAGAGGTTCAAAGCCAGCCTGGGCAGGAAACCCCATGAGACTCTTTATTGAACTTCCAAAAGCCAGAAGTGGAGCTGTGGCTCAAGGCATAGAATGCTAACCTTGAGGGAAAAACTAAGCAGACAACACCTTAGGGACAGCACCCAAGCCTTGAGTTCAAATCTCATGATTGATACAAAACAAAAACAGAAAAACAACCCCCAAAATTTATAGATAGATAGCCCTTGTACTGCTTTTTAGATGGATTCTTGCTTTGTGGCCCAGGTTGGGCTCATTTATCCTGCTTGGACTATAGATAGGTACCACTGATTTTGGCTTCCTTGTGAATATTGATGCAAAACTCCCCAACAGATTCCCAACAAACCAAATTGAACAATTAAGATGTTCATTTACCATGACTAGGTGGGATTTATTCTTGGAGTACAAAGCTGATTCACTATAGTTGGTAGGGAAACCAATACATCACATTAACAGAATGATTTTTGTTAATTCTGGTCATTAATGTGACTATCGTAATTGATAAAGAACATTTGGCAAAATTGAAGGAGGGAACCAAGAAAACCTTTTAGAACTAATCATCTAATTTAGAAAATTGGCCACATACTAAGACTATTTTCACAATTAAAAGAAAGAAAGAAAGAAAGAAAGAATGCCACTTTTTTCCAGTACTGGGACTTGAAATCAGGGCCTTCAGCTTATTCAGCTGGTGCTCTACCAATTGAGCTATGCCCCCTAGAACAGCCTTTTTCTTTGGTCGGTTGTGGGGCTTGGCCTCAGGGCCTGGGAACTAGCCCTGAGCCTCTTTGTGCTCAAGGCTAGTGCTCTACCACTTGAGCCACAGCACCACTTCCAGTTTTCTATTGGTTGATTGGAGATAAGAGTCTCACAGACTTTCCTGCCTGGGCTGGCTTTGAACTGCAATCCTCAGATCTCACACTCCTGAGTATCTAGGACTACAGGTGTGAGCCATCAGCGCCCAGCTCACTTCCAGTTTCTGAGTGGTTATTTAGAGATAAATATGTACTTTTCTGCCTGGCCTGGCTTCAAACTGCAGTCCTCAGCTCTCAGCCTTTTGAGTGATTAGGATTATAGGCATGAGCCACCAGTGCCCAGCCAGAACAGCTTTTTGATGATTATTTTGATGATGTGTGAATTTCTGCCTAGGCTTCCCTCAAACCTCTCGGTTTCAGCCTTCTGAGTAGCTAGGATTATAGGTGAGAGACTGGCATAAGGATCATTGTTTCCAATTTCTAATCAACATTGTGTTTTGGAAATTCTAGACAAAACAGTTGACCAGATGAAATTTAAAAAAAAAAATGTTCCCTGTTTGCAAGGAACAAAATCTTACGTATAGAAAGCCAAGGATTCCACTCTCTAATAACTTTTAGAAGTAATAAGTTAACTCAACAAATTGACATGGTACAAAATGAACACACAAAGCCAAGTATGGTAGCACAAACCAGCACCAGGAAGTAGAGGCAAGAAGCTTGGCCTGGGTTATATAGATCCTATCTCAATAAAATAAACCAAAAATATTAACAGTTAAAAATATTAGTGTTTCTATTCATTAACAAATCCAAAAGGAAATTAAAACACTTCTATAACAATAGTATCAAAAAAGAATAATACCTAGGAGTTGACCCAGTAAGATGATAAACATTACTGAAGAATAGATCATCTAAATAGCTCATTTTCTTGAGTTGGAAAACTTATTTTTGAAAAGTGGATAATACACAAAGCACTATATAGATTCAACACAATTGCTATAAAAATTCCAGTGATTTTTTTTTGAAAAAATTTAAGTAATTGTACAAAGGACCTTTTTTCATAAATAGAAAAACTAAGCCATGGGCTGGGAAGGTGGCTCAGTGGTAGAGTGCTTACCTTGCATGCATGAGGCCCTAGGTTCAATTCCTCAGCACCACATAAATGGAAAAAGCCAGAAGTGGCGCTGTGGCTCAAGTTGTAGAGCACTAGCCTTGAGCTGAAGAGTTCAAGGATAGTGCCAGGCCCAGAGTTCAAGTCCCACAACCAACCAAAAAAAAAAAGAAAAGAAAAGAAAAGAAAAACTAAGCCAGGCACTGCTTTTCATGCCTGTAATCCTAACTATTTGGGAGGCAGAAACAGGAGTATAATAGCTTGAGGCCAGCTGATAAAGAAAGAAAGAATTAAAAAATAAGCAATGCAATAAAGGACTGGCAAAGTAGCTCAAGTATTAGAATGACTGACTATCAAGCAAGAGGCTCTGAGTACAAATCCCAACACCATAATATGTGTCAAGATCATCCCATGAGGAAAAGACAGTCTTCTTAAAATGGTGTTAGGAAAGCAGGATGTCAGATGCTGGATGTGGTAGACTACATAATCCCAGCTATGAAGGAAATAGAGATGGGAAGGACCAAAGTTCAAGGCTAGCCCAAGCAAAAAATTAGCAAGATCTTGTCTAGCAAGCCAAGCAAGATAACACAAAATGAAGAGGCTATAAAAGAGGACTGGTCTGAGGCCAGCCCTAGGCAAAATGTGAGACCCAGTACTACTCCCCCCCCCAAAAAAAAAGGAAGAAACCAGACTATCCTGTAGAGACACACACACACACACACACACACACACACACACACACACACACACACACACACACACACACACACACACACACACACACACACACACACACACACACACACACACACACACACAAATAACCACAAATGGAGTAATGTAAATGTAGCCATCCCTGTAATCCTAGCTACTCAGGAGGCTGAGATCTGAGGATTGCTGTTCAAAGTCATCCAGAGCAGGAAAGTCTATGAGACTTATCTCCAATAAACTATTAAAACACACACACACAACAGAAGTGGAGCTGTGGCTCAAGTGGTACAGGGCTAGCCTTGAGCAAAAGAATCTTGGGGACAGGCTCTGAGTTCAAGACCAGTTTGAGTGTGTGTGTGTGTGCCAGCCATGTGCCAAATAACCAAAAATTATACAAACTGGACATCAAAAATCTTGTGCATCAAACAACACTAGGAACAGAGTAAAAGGAAAAGCTTAGAATGGGAGAAAACACATGCATAATATGAATATATGTTCTTGGGCAGAGGACTCGGACATTTCTCTAAAGAAGACAGCTGATAAGTTTATGAAGATACCATCACTAATCACTAGGGAAATGCAGACCCAGACAACAATGATAAAACCAAACACTCATTAGAATAGCTAGTGTCAGCAAAACCCAGAAAATAACTGTGAGTAAGGAAGTACAGTTAGTGGAACTCTCATATAATCTACACGGGGTCCACCAAAGGGAGGACTTTTCTGCCCACCAGTAAGAAAGGCTTTGCACAGAATAAATACTTCATTGCCTTGTCCAAGGAACTGTGTTGCTTTTTTTTTCTGGGATCTGAGGGAGCACAGATCCTGTTGAATCAGACATCTGGACTGGCATCTGAGAAAGAACATTGTCTGGGTCCTAAGCCTCTGTCCTTCTGCATTAGTTGCACACTGAGCTGCAGATTAAAGGCAGAATGAGCCAGATAATGTTTGGTGAAGGCCATGAGGGGGACAAGGCACATCCATTGGACATTTAGAGTAGGCTTCCCAGAAAGGGGCCATGTCAAGTTGACCTTCCAAGGCTTGTGGTGGTCACCTGGCTTATCAACACGTTGGTTAGGAAATAAGAACAAGAAGGACCTGAATAAACCTGTGCCTGATTTACATCTGCCTACACAGAATTATGCCATCAATTTAGAGGCAATTTTCAAGTTAAGTTGTTGTCAAAGGGTTGTCAGAGTTTTGATCTTTCTTTTCTTAATCCACCCACATTTTCTAGTTAGGTTAGGAAGGGTGAGAGATCCTGGTTTAGAGTCAGAGATTTTTTTTAATTTTTTTTTTTGTGTGGAATTGTTAAAGGTGAGACTTTCAGAAACTGAGTTTTCTCTTAGGAAACTTTAATCACAGAACTCAATGTCACAGCTCTTTTGTGTCACTTTCAGAACTAGTAGGGAGTTGAGAGAGACCAGGCTAGCTGACAGGGTTCCACCTTGCTTCTTCTTTCTGCCTAGTTCAGAAATGCCAAATAATCTTACCACTCCTCCCTTCCAACAACCATCACACTTGGCTGACATCGGAAGAGTCAAAAGACCTTGTCAGGACTTTTTTTTTTTTTTTTGGTTGGTCATGAGGCTTGAACTCTGGGCCTGAGCGCTGTCCCTCAGCTCTTCAGCTCAAGGTGAGCACTCTACCACTTGAGCTACAGCACCACTTCCAGTTTTCTGGTGGTTTATTGGAGATAAGAGTCTCATGGATTTTCTTGCCCAGGCTGGCTTTGAACCGTGATCCTCAGATCTCAGCCTCCTGAGTAGCTAGGATTACAGGCGTGAGCCACAGGCGCCTGACAAATCCTCTGAATTGCCATGCTAATTTTAGATAAAACCAGATAATAAATACAGAAATAGATGGAGCACATGTAACATGATTGTCCAGAATTGTTATAATAACTAATCAATTTTCAATTAAAAAACACAAGAGGGAAACCAATCAATAGCTCTACTTTTCTTTTGGGGTGTGTGTGTGTGTGTGTGTGTGTGTGTGTGGGGTGTGTGTGTGTGTGTGTGTGTGTGTGTGTGTGTGTGTGTGTGTGTGTGTGTGTGTGTGTGTGTGTGTGTGTGTGTGCCAATCCTGGGGTTTGAACTCAAGGCCTGGACACTGTCCCTGAGATTTTTTTCTTAACTACTAGTGCTCTGCCACTTAAGCCTCAGCTCTATTTCCAGCTTTTTTGGCAGTTAATTACAAATAAGAGTCTAATGAATTTTTCTGCCCAGGTTGGCTTCCACTTGAATAGCTAGAATTACAAGCATGATTCACCGGTGTCAACTCCACGTTTCTTAATATCAGAGTAGAAAAAAGTCTGGAAGGGTAATAAGTCAGAGGGCTGCTGACCTGGTTTTTATAGATTATTGACAATACCCATACACTGCCAGATGAAGAAAGGTGATAGGTGTGAGTTTAAGCCAACACCTGGAATCCTCTGAGAAATGACCATGTAACTGGCAGATGACTTAGACAAGGAACATTGATTATGCATCTTTTTTAAAAATTTTATTTTATTTTATTTGTGAACATACTGTACAGAGGGGTTACAATTACATGGGCAGGATAATGCATACATTTCTTACCAAGCATTGCAGCCTCCTCCTTTGGTTTACCCTTCACATCCCTTCCCAGCCTCCCCCCTCCCCCCCAATCCCAATTCTTCTCCTTTCCCCCCTTCCCCCCCCCCCCGCACCGTCTTTTTTTTTTTGCTGGTCCTGGAGCTTGAACTTAGGGCCTGGGCACCGTCCTTGAGCCTTTCTGTGCTCAAGGCTAGCACTGTACCACTTGAGCCACGGCATGACTTCTGGCTTTTTTCTGTTTATGTGGTACCGAGGCATTGAACCCAGGGCTTCATGCATGCTAGGCAAGCAGTCTACTGCTAAGCCACATTCCCAGCCCTATGCATCATTTTTATCTTCAATGGAAGTCTAGAAACAAGTGAAGCTGGAGTTTAAAGGAGATTCTGAATTTAAAGTGAAAAGGAGATTCCGAATTTCCTTAGCAGGCGAGACAAAATGGGCAAACAGACAAACTCCTGCACAAGTTTGAAAAGGCAAATGTGCAGGAAGGTGTAGAGGAAACAAAACTGGCTATCACAAAGTCATTTCAAAAACAATGTGGCAGAGCCAGGTGCCACAATCCTAACTATAGTATAATCCTAACTACTCAGGGAGTCTTAGATCTGAGATTCAGGATGCAAAACCAGCCCGGACAGGAAATTGCTTGAGACTCATCTCCATTAAACCACCAAAAAGCCCGAAGTGTAGCTTTGGTTCAAATAGTAGATTGCTAGCTTTGAGCAAAGCTCAGGGACAGCACCCAAGCCCTGAGTTCAAACCCCAGGATGGGTACAAAAAGCAGACATTTCAGTTGCCAAGTATGGCACTGTACTCCAGTGGCTTGCCTGGGAAAGAAACATCTGTGGCCTCATGGTGCACTTGTAGTCCAGTTAATAGTATTCTCCCAAGAAAAAGGGGTGTGGGACCCCCCACTCAAGGCAGGAGATGCTACTCAGTTCTCAGCACCTCACAGATAGTAAACAAACTTAAATACCATTTCTGAATGTTGGACATGTTTTTTTTTTTTTTTTTTTTTTTTGTCAGTCGTGGGGCTTGAACTCTGGCCTGAGCGCTGTCCCTCAGCTCTTCAGCTCAAGGCGAGCGCTCTACCACTTGTGCTACAGCACCACTTCCGGTTTTCTGGTGGTTTATTGGAGATAGGAGTCTCACGGTCTCTCCTGCCGGGGCTGGCTTTGAACCGCGATCCTCAGATCTCAGCCTCCTGAGTAGCTAGGATTACAGGCGTGAGCCACCAGCGCCTGGTGTTGGACATGTGTTTGAGTGTGTCCCCCAAGAGTTTGTGTGCTGTAAGCTTGTTCCCCAGTGTGGTAGGACTAGAGAGAGATGGTCAGGTCACCTTTGGAAGAGATGAATGCATCTGTCATGTGTCTGGATGACTCGTGAGTTATAAAGCAAGGCTACTCCCCATGCTTGGCTCTCCTGCCTCTCAGCCATCTTGTGACACAATCAAGGAGGGGCCCTTACTGGGACACCAATGCCATGCTGTCTGGACCTTCCAGGCATCAGAATTATGGGTCAAATATACCTCTTTACATATAAAACATTTGGATTCGGGTATTTTAATATACAAAATATAAAATGTACCACAAAATGGACTAATGCAGAGGATAAGCCTGACAGGTGAAATGATGGTCTCACGATTATGCCCAACAGAATCAGCAAGTGGCCAAAGGAAGGGGATCAAGACCAGGAGAGTCTGGAAAGTGAAGGCTTGGTGATAGGTGATGTACCAGAGTTCCAGGGCTCACAGAAGCTCTGGTAGAACAATTGTTTCCTGTTGTTAGGCCACCGTGAGACACAAGGCTAGGTGCTTAGTGTGCCCCAAGGACATTCAGGTGCTCACTGGCCTATAGGAGGCTTGGCGTCCTGAGAAATCGCCCTGTATCTGAGGGCACAGGGCCAGGAAGGATGGCTCATCTTTGAGGGACAGATTGTTGGGACCCAACCTTAATGTTAGGACCCAGAGAGCCTATGTGACTCCACCCTGGTTCAACATCCATCTTGTTGTTTACAAGTTTAGGAAAAATGTGGACTGCAAGTCTCTGATAACAGAACCTAGAGGCCAGGTGGACACGTCAGTAATGGGCACGTGTGTAACACCCCACCACCAAAGAATGGAGCCCCCCTGTTCCCTACCCCCAACCCATGCACCAAAACTGACCAAAGTGGTAGGCTAGTTTAACCAACTGCTTAGGGATATGTTGTGGGATTTTGTGGGAGTGTTGCAATGCTATTGGCCACCTGCATGTGGCCAGCCTAACGGCATCCCATGGTCTCTATAAAAGTTAGCCTGCGCAGCTGAGCAGGGTTCGCTCTCTGCCAAGGTGGCCCTGATAGGTTAGTCTGTTTCTAGATGCTTGGCATGAAATATACCTTTGTCTGGCTTTCGCTTTGTTTCAGTCTCAATCCTTTGATCATGGACCCCAATATTGGGGGGGGCACCCAATAAGAGTCTCATGGATTTTCCTGCCCGGGCTGGCTTTGAACCATGATCCTCAGATCTCAGCTTCCTGAGTAGCCATGATTACAGGCATGAGCCACCAGCCCCCAGCTCCCTGAGCTTCTTTTGTCAAGGTTAGCACTCTACCATTTGAGCCACAGCACCACTTCCAGCCTTTTCTGTTTATATGGTACTGAAGAATCGAACCCAGGGCAACATGCATGCTAGGCAAGCACTCTACCACTGAGCCACATTCCCAGCCTCTAAATAATAATTTTTTTAGAAAAGAAAAAAAAGATCCAAACCAGCCTCTGTGCACTTAGCTTTTGCCACCATCAATTCAGCCTAAGTGAACAAGTGATTCTTTCCCACATAGAGCTTCAGTACTGTCCCTCCTATTCCAGACATGAAGGGAGCCCTGAATGTTTTGAATCAAGTTTCCACTCTTTGGGATAGGCATTTCTGGGGTCCTGTATTACTCTTAGTCTTGTCTCTTACCACAGATTTTTCTCCTACCTTGGAGAGCCAAACTGAAGCATCTACCAACCTTCTTAATCCATTGCTTACATTTCCTTTTAGATAGGCCTCTTTTCTTGGGATGGTGTCTCACTGACTTGGCTCCTCTTTAAACCATGCCAACAGGTATTGTGTGTAGAGTTATGTCCTCTATGAAGATGGAGGAGCCCTGTGGATCCTCTGCATTTCAGAGGGATTCTGAAAGGAACTCTCGAGGAGCTCCTTTAGCAAACACACCTGCCTTGCCCCCACCCCAAGTCTGTTGCTGGTTTGCTTCCAGTAATATCTCTTCGCCACTAAATACAACCTCGGGGGCTGGGAAGGTGGCTCAGTGGTAGAGCGCTTGCCTTGCATGCATGAGGCCCTGGGTTCGATTCCTCAGCACCACATAAGCAAAAAGAAAAAAAAAAGCCAGAAGTGGCGCTGTGGCTCAAGTGGTAGAGCGCTAGCCTTGAGCTGAAGAGCTGAAGGACGCGCCCAGGCCCAGAGTTCAGGGCCCCCAATCGGACCCCCAAAAAAATTTAAAAAAATAAATAAATTACAACCTCGCTCTCGGATAACGTGCTGATTTTTCATCAATTGTATTGAAGTTCCATCCTACATTCTAATCTCAATCCAAGAGTCCCAGAAAGTGGGACAGAGTTAGCACTACCTCCTTCCCAGGGATAAGCCAAGTAAACACTTGAAAAGGCATGCTGTTGGTGAGAAAGAACATGGCCATGCAGTCAAGAGACCCGGGTTTTACTTCTCTGCTCTTAGCCTGTCCTGTGACTTTATTGTGTTGGTGGTAGAAATACAGAACATTGTGTGTGTGTGTGTGTGTGTGTGTGTGTGTGTGTGTGCGCGCGCGCTCACGCAGGTGAGTTTCCTTCCTTGCTAAATGAAGTGGATGGATGTGCTGGTCCCTTCCCGTTCCATATTCCTCTATGAGGAGGGACTGCTGACCCAGCTTAGGACTGGCTAGGGAAGACACAAGGCTATGGACAAGCCCTGAAAGAGGGAGGAGATGGGGGAGCTAATAGCTTGGGAGGAAGGAAGGACATGCTGGGCTAATGGGATAATTGGATAATCCTCAGAGCTAGGGGCTGCCAGGCTGGGGCCAGCTGTTAGGAGCAGACACAAATAGCACAAGCAAAATAAGGGAACTGGTACAGGAAGCAGCTTGCTGGGAGAGATGTGGGAGGACTGGTAGGTAACTGAGGTCCCTTCCATGGGGATGATGAGGACAGACCCCTGTGGGCCTTTCATTCTGACCCTGTTACAAATAATTCAATTAGGAATCCTGAACTCCTAGACACCACAGACTTACCCTGGCTGAAGGGTGTCATGCCACTGAAAGCGCTTAGGGACAATGAAACGCCCATGTCTGCCCATTAGGGGTTAATGTAGATGAGATACTTGTTTGACATACTTTGAAAATATGGTTCATCTTTTGTAAAAATGCTGGGTTTTTTGTTTTTGGTTTTTTTTTTTTTTTTTTTTTTGAGCCAGAACCCAGTAGCTCATGCCTATAATCCTAGCTACTCAGGAGGCTGAGATTTGAGGATCACAGTTCAAATATAGCCTGGGCAGGAAAGTCCTTAAGACTCATCTCCAATTAACCACCAAAAAGCTAGAAATGGAACTGTGGCTGGAGTGGTAGAGTATTAGCCTTGAGCATAAAATCTCTGAGACAGCACCCAGGCCCTGAGTTCAAGCCCCAGGACTGGCACACACACACACAAAAAAAGATAATTTTGGATGCAAGGTTGATGGGATCCTTACTATTTCAGGATAACAGATTTGTCTGTGGGATTGGACATAGAACAAGAGAAATTTTGGAGAAGGCCTGGTCTGATCTAGGAGTCAAAGCTGGCTTCTAGTTCTGGTCTTGGCTGTGCTGGGTCCATCATTCATGATGGGATCTCTCAGGACCTCAGTTACCCCATCCATACAATGGAGGCAATAAGCGTTACTCTTCCTTTGAAATTGAAGTGTTTTGCCAAGAACTTTAGGTCAACTCTGTGTCTAACTTCATGTGACTTCATAAAGGCTAGTTTCTTGCTATGAGTTTCAGGATTTTTTTTTTTACCACTTAAAAAAAATTTTTGTTCTAAGGTTTGTGCTGGCTCAGCAGGAGTTTTATCACCTGATCTAGGCCCTCAGCCCTTTTGGCTTTTGTTATTTTTTTTTATTTTTTATTTTTTTTGGTCGTGGGGCTTGAACTCTGGGCCTGGTAGCTGTCCCTGTACTCTTCAGCTCAAGGCTAGTGCTCTACCGCTTGAGCCACAGCGCCACTTCCGGTTTTCCAGTGATTTATTGGAGATAAGAGTCTCATGGACTTTCCTGCCCATGCTGGCTTTGAACCATGATCCTCAGATCTCAGCCTCCTGAATAGCTAGGATTACAGGCCTGAGCCACCATTGCCCGGCGCTTTTGTTATTTTTAAAATAGGATCTTGCCTTTCCCCTACATGTATAGGTAGACAAGATAGATGTACACCACCAATGTACCCAGTTTTTTGTTGAATGAGATGGAGTTTTGTGCACTTTTTGCTGTGGCTATCCTTTAGATGTGATCTTCCTACCTCAGCCTCTAGCATAGCTAGTATGTTAGGGGTGAGCCACTGCTAGCTCTCATTTCTTCCAATGTAAAATGATGAGATTACATTGTATGCTACTTATTTATCTATCCTTTTTTGTGGGGGGTGTGCAGGCATTAAGACTTAAACTCAAGCCTGGGTGCTATACCTTAGCTTGCTTTTTTTCCCATCATGGAGCCTGAAGTCAAGGTCTAGATGCTGTTCCTGAGTTTTTCTGCACAAAGCTGCTAGCACTATACCAGTTTGAACCGTAGCTCCACTTCTAGTTTTCTGATGATTAATTGGAGATAAGAGTCTCATGGACTTTCCTACCCGAGGTGGCTTCAAACCTCAATCCTCAGATCTCAGCCTCCTGAGTAGCTAGGATTATAGGTGTGAGCCACCAGTGCCTACCTTACCTTTTTCTCTCTAGGCCGGTGCTCTACCACTTGAACCACACCTCTCCTGCCTTCTTTAAAAAATTCTTAAAACTTTTTTTTGTTGTTATTATAAAGGTGATATACAAAGGGGTTACAGTTTAAGTTAGGTAAAGAGTACATTTCTTTTTTTCTTTTTTTTTTTCTTTTTGCCAGTCATGGACCTGAACTCTGGGCCTGGGCACTGTCCCACAGCTCTTCAGCTCAAGGCTAGCGCTCTACCGCTTGAGCCACAGCACCACTTCTGGCTTTTTCTGTTTATGTGGTGCTGAGGAATCAAACCCAGGGCCTCATGCATGCAAGGCAAGCACTGTACCACTGAGCCACCTTCCCAGCCCAAGAGTACATTTCTTTTTGGACAATGTCACCCCTTCCCTTTCTCTCTTCCAGTTTTTCCCTCCTATTTCCAGTTTCTACCTTTGTGCTGGTTAATTGGAGATAAGGGTCTCACAAACCACAGACATTCCTGTCAAGACTGGCTTTGAATATGATCCTCAGATCTCAGCCTTCTAAATAGCTAGGATTATGGTATGAGCCACTGACGCCCTGCTTCTTCTAAGTCTTATAGTTGAATGAGAGAACAGAGACAAAATTTCCTCAGGATTAAAGGTGATTTTGTTTTTCCTAGTCTTGAATACCCAGTTTAGTTGAGAATGGTGACTTGTACATGTAATCTTAGCTTCTCAGGAAGCAATGATTGGACAGTTTGCAACCAGTACAATTCACAAGACCATTCTCAACCAATAAAAAGCTGGATTCTGTGATACATACATTAAATGTAAACTCTGCATTAGTAAACTCTGCATTAAATGTAAACTCATAAATCCAGATGATGGCTGTTAATGCCAATCTGGACAAACGAAAAGTGAAACTGTTTGAAAAGTAACAAATCTATGAAGGACTGGGTGCCTGGCTCAAGTGGTAGAGCACCTTCCCAGTAAGTACAAGTCCTTGAGTTTAAATTCTAATGCCACCAAAAAAGAAAAGATAAAGAAAGAGAGCGGTGGGGGAGAGGAAGGAAGGCAAGGCATGGCATCTCAGTTCAATTGGTGAAAAGTCAACCTTTCCAGTTACCTCAACCCTATTCAGATTCCTGGCTATAACCATCAGTCAGATCTTCCTAACATCTGTTCCCTACCTAGAATATCTCCTTTTTAAACACTCAGTCCTTTTTAGCAAAATGTGATAGGGAATCTCTAAGATAAGAGATGCTATCTCTTGATGTTTACACCCTTGTATGTGGACTAAACTTAATGACTTGCTTCTGATTTTTAAAAAACACAGATGTGTTGACTCAAATCTGTAATTCCAGCTATGTGGGAAGTGGAGCTCTGGAGCAACATAGTTTGAGCCAAAAAGTTAGCAAGATCTCATCTCAACAGAAGAAGCCAGTGTGATGGTGCATGTCTATCATTGTAGTGAGGCAGGAAGCCTTAGGTAGGAGGATTGTGGCCTAAGGCTGGTTCTAGAGTAGAAAGATACTATCTGAAAACTAACCCCACTTGAGGCTCATGTGGGAGAGCTCTTGCCAAGCAAGTGCAAGACTCTGAGATCAAAACCCCATAGACACACACACACACACACACACACACACACACACACACACACACAAATGCATACAGATGCCACTTGACTTACAATTATGGTGAAATTATGTCCTGATAAACTCAGGACATACTATATAGAATACTGTACTGAAGGAGGAAAACAGAAAGTTTTTATGGGTACCCTTTCACATCATCATAAAGTGAAACATTCTAAAGTCTATGTAGCAAAAGTGATACAATATTACTTCTGAAATGAGATTGCCAAAAATCAGTGGAGTTGATCGTGGTCATTCTTGCTCCTCTCCTTTTCTTTGTCTGAAATTATCTTTAAATTTGTACAAAAGAGTTGTCATTTAACAAATAAGTTTATGAACACATATCTTGATCTATGTCACCCCTTTCAACAGTTTCACCCCCCCCCCATCCAACCCTTCCTTCACTCTTGTTAACTTGTTTTTTTTCCAGTTGTAGCTCTTGAACTCTGGGCCTGGGTGCTGTCCCTCAGCTCTTCAGCTCAAGGCAAGCCTTCTACCACTTGAGCCACAGCACCACTTCATTTTCTGGTGGTTTATTGGATATGAGTCTCGAGGACTTTCCTGCCCAGGCTGGCTTTGAACCATGATCCTCAGATCTCAGCCTCCTGAGTAGCTAGGATTACAGGTGTGAACCACTGGTGCCCTCCAACTCTTAATTTTGTAGGATATACAGTGGATTCTTGTCTATATTCTCCCCTATTCTCCTCTTCATTGTCTAGCCCTTTCCCTTTGACCCCGCCCTACCCCTGCTTCCTGGTGTTTTATTTTGCTGAACTTAGCTAAGGTATGAAGTCAGACCAGATGCCAGATGAAATAAGTCAGGCTCAGAAATGACAAATGATCCATGTTTTCCCTTATATATAGAAGCTAGATTTAGCTTACAAACTCAGAAGTAAATACATTGAGTGGTATGCAAGTGTATACAAGTGTATTAATCTTACTGTTTCTTAAATCTTTCATTCACCCTGGAGAAACTGGCTTTTCCAAAGTCTTAAAGGTACCTAGATAAACACCACAGAAACCATTGGAGAATGCATATTTCTTTTCTTAAAAGCCAATAAATATTAAAGGAATTTGTTATACAGTATTAGACAACTAATAGCCAAAGTAGGAATAAATGTTATGCAGCAATAAATAACACACAAAACCAGGCTCAAATTGCTTCTATGAATTTCCTTGACTTTTCCTTGCACAGAGCAAACTGCTTCAATTGAACTCGAAGATCTGCCCTTCTCACATGCATGTTAGCAACACTAATAAATTACCTTCCATCCTATCTGTTGGAGACACAGACTCACATGACCCCACCTAGGACTGGTGTGCTGTGTGAGGCTTATGTTTGCTGGTGAAAGAGGAAAAAATTCCCCCATAATCCTGGCAAAGGTCGGGGTCCTCAGCTGCAGCCGCCAGGATGGAAAGAGGAAGCTCTTTCCCTATCTGGATGAAGGTCTGGGTGCCCAGCCACGACCTTGGTGCACTCCTCCAAATAATTCCGTAGAACAATGCCTCAAGATTCCTCTTGTGGGGCTGGGAAGGTGGCTCAGTGGTAGAGCGCTTGCCTTGCATGCTCAAGGCCCTGGGTTCCATTCCTCAGCACCACATAAGCAAAAAGAAAAAGCCGGAAGTGGCGCTGTGGCTCAAGTGGTAGAGCGCTAGCCTTGAGCTGAAGAGCTGAGGGACAGCACCCAGGCCCAGAGTTCAGGCCCCATGACCAGACCAAAAAAAAAAAGATTCCTCTTGTGTTTAATGGAGCCCACCTGCACCTTGCTTGCTTTCTCTTTAATCACAAGGAACTGCTCCACCTTTGTTACCAACTCTTCTTGCTCACTGATTAAAGATTAACACTCATAATTTGCATTCCCCAGAAATTGTTTAAGGTTAATTTTCTGTCCCAGGACTGCAGATTTACTTTCTAGGCCCGTATGCTACATAAGCATATGATGTTTTAATAAACTTTGTCCATTCCCCGCATGGTGTGGTTCACTTTCTGCCTACCAGACACGCATTCCCAGGTCTTGCTGAGGCATCAGCAACACCTGTTCTAGCAATTGGTCATAGCAGTGTTCTCATTCAGGACAGATGTTTGGTCAAGCAGAGAAAGGGGTAGATTCAGAGAGGCTAGAATTGTGACAGAATTCAGGTTTGGTGGCTGATTGATAAATGACTTAGAGGTGAGAAGCAGCTGTTTTTGATCTGCATCAAAAATGAGGCTTCTGCGGTCAATGCTAACAATTATTCATCCCTACAAATTCCTTCTGGCAATTTCCTCCTAATTGGGTGAGGGGTTCAGTCTTATGTTGGCAGCTATGACAGACAGCAGCGAGGTCAGCTCTAGGACACCATTTATTTAAAACACACATTACACATACATAACAAGCCAATTGCAAAGGGAAAATCTGAAGGTTATACATTGGACTCTTCTGCACATTTTCTCCCTTTCTTCTTTTCTTCATTTGTCACTCAAAAGTTCAGGCTAGGAACAGACAAGGAACTCTGAGAGCTGCTGGGCTATGTGATCTCCTGCAGGGGCTTGGCAAGAAGCCCAATGTAGCTTTGTGTTTTTCTAGCCTTTTAGGAAGAAGTCTGAAGAGCTCTATACTTGGCTGGCTCTGGCAAATACCTCTTTCTGGGTCCTTGAACAAATCATTCTGTTCTGGGCTTCACTTTCCTATTTGGAAAAGGAAAGGCTTCAACTAATTGATTTTTTTTTCTTTGCCAGTCCTGGGGTTTGAACTCAGGGCTGGAGCACTGTCTCTGAGCTTCTTTTGTTCAAGGCTAGCACTCTAATCAGTCGGTAGAGCATGAGACTCTTAATCTCAGGGTAGTGGGTTTGAGCCCCACATCGGGCGCCATATGTTGCAAGGTAAATCATCCCAGAAGCCACATTTTAAAATATAGAATATTGGAGACTTTCCGCCAGTTGTTACAAAGGCCTGCAGCATGCAAATACATATAACACAGCTAGGAAACATGCTAAAGAGGAAAGAAAGAGCAGACGCAGTGGCTCATGCCTGTAATCCTTACTACTCGGGAGGCTGAGATCTGAGGATCGCGGTTCAAACCAGCCCAGGGAAGAAACTCTGTGAGACTCTTATCTTCAATAAACCACTAGAAAACCGGAAGTGGCGCTGTGGCTCAAGTGGTAGAGCACTCGCCTTGAGCTGCCCAGGCCCAGAGTCCAAGCCCCACGACTGACAAAAAAAAAAAAAAGGAAAGAAAGAACAAAAACAATACCAACAAGCCAATTCAGCTTCAATGGAGAGCTGAATTTGGACTCCATGATGACTGGAGACGAGCCAGGAAACAAGACACAAGACACAATCACAGAGACACACTTGGCATGGAGTCCTGGCAACTAGGCTGGTCTGGGCTTAAATAGGTCAGCACAGGGGGCAGATCCTCAGGAAATTCCCAGTCCTAGGCACTGGACTGACAGATTCAGTAACCTATCAGTCAAGTGCCTGCCCCTGCCTCCAGGGGTCTGGGCACGCCCTTAACCTGGAAGGCAGGTGATTGGGGGAGGGGGGAGGTCCTTCCCCACAGCGTGAAGACAAGATGCCAGACCCTACCATCCACCATATGGCCAATATGGTGCCAGCCAGACCTGGCCTCCTTACTTCATTCCCTCCTTTTTTTCTTACGTACATGAAGTCAAACCATTGATTTCTCTGTAAAAAAGACCGGATTTTTGCCTAGGCTGTTTACTCCTGTAATTTATGGAGTCTCCAGCAGTTAAAAGTTGGCTCCATATAGTTGGTAGCCATACAGTCAGGGGACTTTGCACTGCTTTCCCATGTCAGGCAGGTTATGATTTACAAATCTATGACCCACAAAAGAATGTCCTGCAACCAAAGTCTTCGGTTAGGCAGATCCAAACAGTCTTTCGCCAGGTATCAGCTGCAGGTGATGGAGTCAGGCAAGGAGTCCAGTCCACTTTGACCACGGTGGAGGTGGTCAAGATGATAATGTAGTCTCCTCCAGGTGCTGCCAGGCCATTTTGAGCTTCACTCAAACAGGAATCTTCAGATTAGAAGAGATGGGCTGGACAGCAGCAGCCATGTCTCCTAGTGGCTCCAGTAGATTGCCACACCTCCTGCTGAGGTACCTGC
The DNA here is from genome assembly GCF_024711535.1 of Dipodomys merriami. Taxonomy (NCBI): domain Eukaryota; kingdom Metazoa; phylum Chordata; class Mammalia; order Rodentia; family Heteromyidae; genus Dipodomys; species Dipodomys merriami. Next base: position 4,480,955 of record NW_027206013.1, read on the forward strand.
CATTTCTGCACAAACTGCTTAAAGAAGCTTAACCTATGGTCTGACTTTAGTGAAATTTCCCACTTCCTTCCTGGTTGTACACTGACTCCTGCAGGCTGGAGCCCCATTGGTTTTTAAGGCAGTTTAGGCAGTAGCTCCTCCTGGGTAGTTTACCAAGGTGACTGAAGTAGGCCCTGAGAGGAGACTCAAGCTGGTACAGCTTCTTTTCAGGCTTTGCCTTTGTTTTAGGGATTTTAGAAAAAAAATCTTTAAACAAGGTTAACTCAACCTTGGCTCCAACTAGCCCAGTTCTTGGAATGGAAAGAATGTCTCTAGGTCCTCCTCCCCTTAACAACCTCACCCACCTTGATTGTTCAGTTAAGGACTGACCCATAAAACAGATAGGTTGTAATCTGGCTCCAATTGGCGATACCACGTGCTTATGGTAAACCCTGCCTTTTGCACATGCTTACGGTAAACTCTGCCTATTGGCTACCTGTTTGTGGTCTGGTTCAGTCCTTTGTGTGTGTTACGATCCCATTGGTCACCTGTGTGACCAGGCTTGACTTCATGGATTTTTTCTTTAAAAACCAAAGAATGGGGGCCGCTCCGGGTCATAGTATCAGCTCCTGAGCCTGTGCTGCGGCCCTGGCTGGTCAGTGTAGAAACCTTCTCAATAAAGTTGCTTCTTTATTAACAACTTTGTTGCGGTGGGCTCTGTCACTCCGGATGACTAGGTGGGCTTGCCTGCCTGAGTAGAGGTCTTCCTACTACAGTGACAACTTTTTAATAACCAGAGAACTTCTCCAAGCTGACTCAGGGGCATTGAGACTACCTGGTCAGGAACCTATAGCCTTAGCCTATTTTACCAACGGGTTGCCAGGATGAGAAGTTATTAGGAGTACTATTTTACTCCAAACTGGATTTTATATACAACATTTTAATAAATGCTCAGACTTTTTCTCTGGCTACAGTAGTGTAGCTTGTTTAGCATACTAGTGAAAAGACCCCAGACTCCAGTATATGTTCACCCATTGAGCCCCCCATTGAGCCCTTTAAGGAAAACTGCTGCCCCTTCCCCTGCATACCTAAGAGAGCGAAGCAGGACACAGGCAAGTCATTACATGCCCTAAAGCCAGGCATTCCTGAAAAATAGCCGACCCTCCCGTCCCTTCCTGTAAAACTTAGCTATAATGGCAGGGTAGGTCAGGAGGTAATAAATCACTTGTCAAAATTAGGGAACGAACAGTTTCGGTGCATGACGACCAGCACAGACTTGCCGGGGCAAGTACCGACACGTCAGCTTTCCCCCAACCCCACCTGCCCCATCTGGCCAACTTAACCTGACCAATCCCCACCCTGAGCGTAATTTGAAATTAACCAATCAATATTCTGTAACCAAGCATCTCGCTTCTGTAACCTTGCTTCTGCTGTCCATAAAAAGAGGGTGCTTTCAAGCACTCGGCGCGCAAGTCTCCCGATAGACTTTGTCGCCCCGGGTACCCGTGTAACCGGTTCCCAGACACTCAACCCGAACCTTGTGGATCTCGAGGTTGAGTGCACCTGGGAGCCGAGGCATGCCCGAATAAACCTCTTGCTGTTTGCATCCGCACAAGTGGTCTCGTTGTTCCTTGGGGAAGGGTCTCTTCAGATCGAAGGGCACCCCACGCCGACGGGGGTCTTTCACTAGTTTGCAAAGGCATCTTTCTGGCTGGCTTAAGAACGTGATCTCTAGTGACCTTAACCATGCCTAAGTTACCAGTAGGCCTTTAGACACATTGCAATAGGGACACAATCTCAGGTCCACAACCTTCTTTCCTGAATAGGTGAATTTAGGTGGCTGCTGCCAGCCCAAAAGTTACTGCCAATTACAGCTTTTAGCAAATACAAGGGAGTTGGGATTTTAAACTATCCCTCACTGTTATGAGGAAAAGAGTCCACCACTCAGAGACAGCCTCATGTAAAAAGATGAGTTTATTGGGGAGTGGATAGCTGACCAGCCAGGGATGCAGCACAGACTCGGGAGGTGAAACTGCAACCCCAAATGGCCCACAAGCTAGGGTTTTTAAAGGCAAAATGCATGTGGTCAAGCCTGGCCACACGCAGGTGGCCAACGGGATTGTAATACACACATAAAGATTGCATATTTATGTCAGTGGCCAATGGGGTTACAGTCCATCTCACAGTATCTGTTTGAACTAACCCATCATTCTGGTTTCAATTGGCACGCGAATTTGGGGGTCCCCACTCAAAGCAGGTGGATATTCTTAGTCCTGGAGGCAGAGATAAGACTGTTCCTTCCTGGAAGGGCAAAGGTGGCTGCGCTGTTTTACTATTGTGAACCAAACACGGCTACAGATCTTGTCTGGGCTATTGATAACCAAACAGGGTTCAGATACCACAGCCTTATCACAACAATCATCAGGGCTTTCCAAGCAGTTCCCACATTTCTCGGGGTCTCAACAAACAGCATATTTCCTGACCCCAGGGGCTTGTGAGAGACCAGTATTTTGATTCTCAGGGGTGGGAGGAAGCTCCTGGTATGTTAAAAATGGAGTTAGTTTTGGTTCTCCCCAACACCCTGTTTTACAACCTTAGCTATCACAGAGACTAGCAATTTCCTGTCCTTTTCCAAGGTAGATAATCATGGACATTAGGCATGCTTACAGACTATCTTCCCATGACCTCCTGGCTCTGACCAATTTTTGAAGGGCCATGCACAAATGACTCCAGGATCTGACACCACTTCTGCCATCTGAGCAGTGGCTTACTGCCTCAGGATGCACCATCATTTGCCAGGGTCCCAGGAGTGCCTTTCTCCATGCTGGGATAAGTGTATCCTTGGCATTTTCCTTGGTCAGTTGTTGGACTTGAACTCAGTGTTTGAGCACTGTCCCTCAGCTCTTCAGCTCAAGGCTAGCACTTTGAGCTCCAACGCAATTCCACTTTTCCAGCACTTTACTGGTAGATTAGCAATGACAATCTCTCAGGGACCTTTCTCTGCCCAGGCTGGCTTCAAACCAGTTTTCATATCAATGAGTCTTATACATATGGCCACTTCACTCCAATTAAAAGCAACAAAGATGGTCACTGAAAGTAGTCTATAAGCATGACCTAACTTGGAACCTTTTTGTTGGTCTGGGCATAAGATCTCTTCTTTGGAAATTAATGTTTTAAAAAGAAGAAATGCAGGCTGGGAAGATGGCTCAGTGGTAGAGTGCTTGCCTTGAATGCCTGAGGCCCTGGGTTCGATTCCCCAGCACCACATAAGCAAAAAGAAAAAAGCCGTAAGTGGTGCTGTGGCTCAAGTGGTAGAGCACTAGCCTTGAGCTGAAGAGCTGAGGGACAGCGCCCAGGCCCAGAGTTCAGGCCCCACAACCGGACCCCCCAAAAAAAAAAAAAAAAAAAAAGAAGAAGAAGAAATGCTTGAGGTCAGTATAGAATATGATTCATAGAAAGATTTTTGGGATTGACCCAAAAATGAGCACCTTATAAACTGATCAATTTTCTGGACTTTTATTTCATTATATAAAAAATTGGGGCTGGGAATGTGGCTTAGTAGTAGAGTGCTTGCCAAGCATGCATGAAGCCCTGGGTTCAATTCCTCTGTACCATGTAAACAGAAAGACAGAAGTGGTGTTATAGCTCAAGTGGTAGAGTGCTAGCCTTGAGCTGACGAGCTGAGGGACATTGCCCAGGCCCAGAGTTCAGGCCCCATGACTGACCCCCCCCCCAAAAAAAAGTAAAATATATGACATTTCAAGGATCACAACATACAACTTTCTTCAAAGAACAGACTCATCATGATAAGTGAGGTAAGCCAAGCTCAGAGATAAAAAGGGCACATGTTTTCTCTCATATATGGAAGCTAGATCTAAAATACATCCTGTCATGATAAATTATATAGAATTCTAGAAATTCACACACAGTGAGACTAAAGAAGGATACGCTTAGGGGAGGAGCACAAAGGTAAAATGCCTATGTGCCTCTGCTCTCATTTAAAAAAAATTATTGAAATGAACTCCAGGAAATGGAAATTTTTTTTTTTCCCAGTTGTGGGGCCTGAACTCTGAGCCTGGGCACTGTCCCTCAGCTCTTCAGCTCAAAGCTAGCACTCTACCACTTGAACCACAGCACCACTTCCAGCTTTTTTTTCCCCCTTTCTTTTTGCTTATGTGGTGCTGAGGAATCAAACCCAGGGCCTCATGCATGCAAGGCAAGCGCTCTACCACTGAGCCACCCTCCCAGCCTGGAAAAAAAGGTTTTTTCTTTGTTCTTTTCCTTTCCTTTCTTTCTTTCTTTTTTTTTTTTGTCAGTCATGAGGCTTGAACTCTGGGCCTGGGCGCTGTCCCTCAGCTCTTCAGCTCAAAGCTAGTGCTCTACCACTTGAGCCCAAGTACCACTTCTGGTTTTCTGAGTGGTTTATTGGAGTCTCATGGTCTATCCTGCCTGGGCTGGCTTTGAACTGTGATCCTCAGATCTCAGCCTCTGAAGTAGCTAGGATTACAGGTGTGAGCCACCGGCGTCCAGTCTTTTCTTTTCTTTTTGTCTTATTTATTTGTTTATCTATCTTTGGAAGGGCAAGGAGGACACAGAAATGGAGGGACAAAGAGTAAACATATTGCTTTTGTTCTTTCTTTCCTTTTTTTTTTTTGTCAGTCGTGGGGCTTGGACTCTGGGCCTGGGCAGCTCAAGGCGAGTGCTCTACCACTTGAGCCACAGCGCCACTTCCGGCTTTCTAGTGGTTTATTGGAGATAGATAAGAATCTCATGGACTTTCCTGCCCGAGCTGGCTTTGAACCTCGAACCTCAGCCTCCTGAGTAGCTAGGATTACAGCGTAGGCCACAAGCGCCCAGCTTGAATTCTTGACTTAGTTCTTCCCCCTTCTTTTTATTCATCTACCCTTCTCTTTGGGACCCCACCCAGTCCTTTCTAGGACCCCTTTGCTGATATTAATTTTATTGAACTTTGACTCTGCCTTGCTAAGGAATTGCAGCATCTGAATTCTCCTTTGACTCCACAGAGTTTTAGTTAACACATCTGTACATGGTCACCAAAAAATGCTACGTAAATATTATAAGTTTGTTGACTAACTCTGCTTTCTACATATGAGGTAAAACATAAAAGTTGTGTCTCTCTTGATTTACTTCAATTAATTTTTTTCTCAGGTCTTCCCATTTCTTTACAGATGATGTACTATTTATAAATCACTGTAGTAGATTGAGGTCGGTATAGAATATGATACCTAGAAAGATTTTGGGCTTGGGGCTGGGAAGGTGGCTTAGTGGTAGAGCACTTGCCTTGCATGCCTGGGGCCCTAGGTTCGATTCCTCAGCACCACATAAGAAAAAAAGCTGGAGCTGGGAAGGTGGCTTAGTGGTAGAGTGCTTGCCTAGTATGTATGAGGCCCTGGGTTCGATTCCTCAGCACCACATAAGCAAAAAGAAAAAAGCCGGAAGTGGTGCTGTGGCTCAAGTGGTAGAGCACTAGCCTTGAGCTGAAGAGCTGAGGGACAGCACCCAGGCCCAGAGTTCAGGCCCCACGACCGGACCAAAAAAAAAAAAAAAGAAAAGAAAAGAAAAGAAAAAAGCTGGAAATGGTGCTGTGGCTCAGGTGTTTGAGCACTAGCCTTGAGCTGAAGAGCTGAGGGACAGTGCTCAGGCCCAGAGTTCAAGCCCCATGACCAGACCCCCACTCCAAAAAAAAAAAAAAAAAAAAAAAAAAAAAAAAAATATATATATATATATATATATACACACAGGAAATAAACTCAGTATTTTAATAAAAATGTTTTAATTAGGCTCTGCAGTTAGATGGTTTCTACATATATTCTGTAGCTTTATTTTGCTTCACCCTCCTTATTAGTCTTTTTTTCTTTTCTTTTAACTTCTTTTTTTTTCTTATTGTGAAAATACTCCTCATTAGTCTTTATTATCAGTTTTGATTTACATCATCCTTTCAAAAAAATGATATATGGTTATAAAGCAACAATGCTACAAGAACTTATCCAAAAATGATTTCAAAGTGGTGCTGGGCTCAAGTGGTAGAGCACTTGCTTTGAGCTGAAGAGCTGAGGGACAGCACCCAAGCCCAGAGTTCAAGCCCCATGACCAAAAAAAAAAAAAAAAACCACACACAAAAACCAAAAAACAAAAAACGATTTCAAATATTTCTGGAACACTAAAAACATTTCTTTTTGGAACTTTGACAAAGTTTATTTGTGTCCATCTATACTCAAACAAGAACTCCAATTATAGATACTTCTTAATAGCATGGAGGTAGATCCAGATAAAGCCAGTGTAAGGTAGAAATACCCTTTAAGTCATTAAGTCATAGCATCAAAGCTTAGTAACACTTTATTTTGTCATACTTTATTTGTAAGTATCTTCAACCTGATCAACCATTAACTTAGTGTGAATGAACTTTCTTTCAATAGTAAAACCTAGCTGGGCACCGGTGGCTCAAGCCTGTAATCCTAGCTACTCATGGTTCAAAGCCAGCCCAGGCAGGAAAGTCTTTGAGACTCTTATCTCCAATTAACCACCAGAAAACTGGAAGTGTCGGTAGGCTCAAGTGGTAGAGCACTAACCTTGAGCTGAAAGGCTGAGCCACCTTCCCAGCCCCATATTTTATTTATTTATTTATTTTTTGTGAACATACTGTACAGAGGGGTTACAATTACATGGGCAGGATAATGCATACATTTCTTATCAAGCATTGCAGCCTCCTCCTTTGTTTACCCTTCACATCCCTTCCCAGCCTCCCCCTTGATATAAAATTAATAGCTTCAGAGGGCTGGGAAGGTGGCTCAGTGGTAAAGCTTGCCTTGCATACATGAGGCCCTGGGTTCAATTCCTCAGCACCACATAAACTGTGACGCTGTGGCTTGAGTGGTAGAGCACTAGCCTTGAGCTGAAGAGCTGAGGGACAGTGCCCAGGCCCAGAGTTCAGGCTCCACGACCGGCATATAATAATAATAATAATAACAATAATAATAATAGCTTCAATTTTTATTTAATCCTTGAAGCAATCATATCAGCACATTATCTTATAATAAAGGAAAATAAAGAAGCCATGTGATACCATGCTATGTTACCAGCTACACAGTTTGCTGAGGGAGAAGGAAGTGGAAGGAGAAAGAAAAGAAGGAAGGGGGAGAAGAAAGAAAAGGAACAACAGCAGCAGCAGGATGAGGAAGAGGAAAGAGAACTGGCTAAGGTATATAAAACTATATATACATACACACACACACACACACACACACACACACACACACACACACACACACACACACACACACATATATATCAAGTCTAGAACTTAAGAAAAACTTATGATTTTGTTATTATTCCATGTTGTTTCCAATAAAATAAAAACCCTGTTTCCCAATGGATAGAAATATTGTTAAACAGTATCATTACTATGTGATTCTATAGTAAATGTTTACAGTTTCAATTCTGTCTCTCCTTTCCTCCCTCCCTCCCCCTTCCTCCCTCCACCCCTTTCCTGGTCCTGGGGCTTGAACTTAGGACTTAGGCATTATCCCTTAGCTTTTGTGCTTAAGGCTAGAGTACTACCATTTGACCCCTAGCTCCACTTGTGGCTTTTTGGTGCTTCATTGGAGATAAGAATCTCACAGGGGCTGGGAAAGTGGCTCAGTGGTAGAGTGCTTGCCTTGCATGCATGAGGCCCTGGGTTCGATTCCTCAGCACCACATAAGCAGAATAAGCTGGAGGTGGCGCTGTGGCTCAAAGTGGTAGAGCGCTAACCTTGAGCTGAAGAGTTGAGGGACAGTGCCCAGGCCCAGAGTTCAGGGCCCACGACTGGCAAAAAAAAAAAAAAAAGAATCTCACAAACTTTCCTGCCTGGCTGGCTTCAAACTTCAGTCCTCAGATCTCAGCCTCCTAAGTAGCTAGGATTACAGGCCTGAACCACCAGGGCAAGGCTTCAATATTCTTTTTGTTTCATTTGGCTCCCTACCATTTTCTATGCTAATTAAATCAAGGGAACTATTAAGGATAATATGGTCGACCGCCATTACAAATTTGTCGTGGATTTTGTTAAGCCTACTTTATAGAAAGAGCACATGATAAGAAGTGGCTTAGGATCATCAGGTTTGATGTCCTCTGATTGTGACTGCACAGTAGAGTTTTGAGAATGTTATAATACAGGTTGTCAAGCTATTGGGTTTCTTTTCCCTTATACAATGTCATGAAATGAAGGTTCTCATGAATTTGCCATCTGAGCCTTTATTCATTTACTCTTAGTTGAACACAGCAAATTTTACCTATTCCTTCTCTAAGTTCTACTCATTCACCACTGGAACACTACACACATCAATTTATAGCAGACTTATGATATTAAACTAAGTTGGAAGCCTGCAGGCTTCAATTATTTAAAAGAAAAATAGTTCCACTTTGCTGCCAAGTGTGCGGATCAATGCTCACTTAAGTAATGTAATCCTTTCATTTTGTAAGCCCTTCTCTCTCTGCAGGTGACTAAGCAATCTGCCATCTTCCTTCCTTTCACTGGATACTTTTCAGGCTTGTGCTCATACTTCTGGGTTTTACAAATCCAGGCAGTCATTTTCTCTTGTGAATGCAGTAAAGAGTCATTCTCCTTGTCTCTAAAACTGTCTAGATCAGTTTCCCATACATTGTTCCACTGAGACCTTTCATCTACTCCTATTCTAGACTCACTGGCTACTCTGTAAGGATTATCCTTTTTTTTTCTTCTTTTTCTGCTTAGATCTTGCTTTTCTTCCTTTTTGGATTGACCTTCCTGTGTTTTCCACATTCTTGTGGCTCAGATGTTTGTATTCCCACCTCTGGCTTATATGGTACTTCTGGGAATGTTATTGTCTAACACTAAAACATTGCTATTGTTTATTAAGCACTAACCATGGTCTGTGTCTCTAACTTTCCTCTTCTATAATTTCTGTCACCTATGCTTTTCATATTACCTAGCACAGTGCCTGACCAGAAGTGGGGCACAGTATTTCTAGCTACTCAAGAGGTAGAAATCAAGAAGATAGTGGTTCAATGTCAGCCCAGACCTCATCTCAATCAATAAAAGTAGCACATACTTGTCTTCCTAGCTAGATGGGAAAGAAGCATAAATAGTAGGATTGAGGTACAGGTTGGCCTGGGCAAATAGCATGACTGTATTCAAAAAGTAGCAAAAGCAGAAAGGGCTGAGAGTATGGATCTAATGGTAGACTGTCTGCCTAGGAAGCACAAAGCTATTTGGCCTTACTTAACAAGTATCAAAATCTTACTGTACTCTTATTTTACCCCTAGACTGTGTATCTACTTAGCCTACTATCCTCAACAAATACAAGTGTTTTATCCCCTAAGTGAGCAGCAGAATGACCACCTTCAAGTTGAAATTGTAGATAGCTGCTTCATCTCCTGATTCTGGGACCAGAACTCTTTTGTCCAATAAGTTCTAGAGTCTAAGGTTAATAGACCTTTGCAATAAAGAAGTTCTTTTCATTTGTACTCAACCAAACTAAACACACCAAAAAGTTAATAGAATAAAAGCAGGTAGTAACAAGTATTCCCATCACCTGATTCTTCAGCAACAGCACACTTTTCTTATTCCATGACCTGTAAAAGTTATTTTCATTTGCTATCCTATAAAGTTTGTTTTATTGGTTGTCTCTTTCTTTTCTTTTCTTTTCTTTCTTTCTTTCTATTTTTTTCTTTTTTCTTTTGTGTCGATCCTGGGGCTTGAATTCTGGGCCTGGGTGCTATCCCTCAGCTCTTCAGATCAAGGCTAGCATTCTACCACTTGAGCCACAGTGCCACTACTAGTTTTCTGGTGGTTTATTTTTTATTTTTTTGGTCGGTCGTGGGGCTTGAACTCTGGGCCTGGGCGTTGTCCCTTAGCTCTTCAGCTCAAGGCGAGCGCTCTACCACTTGAGCTACAGCGCCACTTCCGGTTTTCTGGTGGTTTATTGGAGATAGGAGTCTCACGGTCTTTCTTGCCCGGGCTGGCTTTGAACCACGATCCTCAGATCTCAGCCTCCTGAGTAGCTAGGATTACAGGCGTGAGCCACCAGCGCCCAGCTTTCTGGTGGTTTATTGCCGTTAAGAGTCTCACGGACTTTCCTGCCCAGCCTGGCTTTGAACCATGATCCTTAGACTTCAGCCTCCTGAGTAGCTAGGATTACAGGCATGAGCCACCAGCACCCGGCTTGGTTGTTTTTTTCTTCATGTTACCATCACTGCACATAAATCATGGTCTCTGTAGCTCAAGTATCCATCTCATGATTTATTTTCTTCTATAATACACCCACCAGTGGTCATTGTAAACTATGTTTAAACAGCTTGAATAACTGACAACTCATCAACTCATCCTTGCTCACTTGTCAACTGCTGCAACTGCTGGAAATAACCATATTAGAATGAAATAGCCTTCCTTCATTTCTGAGCATTGAACCAAGTTCCTCTCCTATGAACACAGGGAACAATAACATCCTCTTATATATGAAATCTTTCAGAAATATAAGTGGCAACATCCTTTCCCAATTTCATTTGCTCCATTTTACTAGATACTTTTTCCTAGTTCTTTCAACTCTCATTAGAGGTTCTCTCCAAAATTATCTCTTTTTTTACCTTGAATATTTAACATACTGTATATTCAAGCTGGATGTGATGGCTCAAGCCTATAATTCTAGCTACTTGGGAGGCAGAGATCGAGAAATGGCAGTTGAGGCCAGCCTAAGCATAAAAGGTCCATGTAAACTAATGGCTGGGCATGGTAATTAATGCATGTGTGCTATCCCGTGAATTTCACTTACCGTGAAATTCAGTGGTTGAGCACAGTGTGCATGCTTGTCATACCCAGTAACATGGGGAATCACAAGTGTGAGAATCATGCCTAAACCAGCCTAGACATAACATGAAACCCTACCTCAAAAATAACCAAAACAGGCTGGGTGCCAGTGGCTCATGCCTGTAATCCTAGCTACTGAGGAGGCTGAGATCAAAGGATCACAGTTCAAAGCCAGCCCAGGCAGGAGCATCCGTAAGATTCTAATCTCCAATTAACCACCAGAAAACCAGCAGTGGTGCTGTGGCTGGAGTGATAGAGTGCTCACCTTGAGTTGAAGCATTCAGGGACAGCACCCACGTCCAGAGTTCAAGCCCCATGACTGACAAAAAAAAAAAAGGCAAAAGGGGACTGAGGCATGTAACTCAAATAGTAGAGTATCTGCTTAGGAAGCACGAGGTCCTGAGTTCAATCCCCAGGAATATCTATCTATCTTCAATGAAGTCCAACATTCAGGTGTGTTCAGCTTTCTGAGCAAATATACTGCTCACTAATGTTGAGTAAATACCTATAAATGTCATACAAAATCATATTTATGCAATTCTTTTAGTAGGAAAAGAAGTGCAGAAAAAGGTGTGTGTGCGTGCAAGCGTGCATGCATGCATGCATGTGTGTGTGTGTGTATGTGTGTGTGTGAGTGTGTGGTTTGAATCCAGAGCCCCAGCTTGATAGGCGAGTGCTCTACCACTGATCTACATCCTTTATCTTACTCTTAAACACTATAATGTAGTCACTGCATTCTGGTTGTTTGTTGTAAACTACCACTAGCGCCTTAACTGGAATCAAGGCAGTGATGGAATCTGGACCATGAAACTGGTTTTGGCGCACCAAATGGACCTGTGTTTCATAAGCAACAGATGCCCAAGGTCTTGTTAACAGGATCTTTATTGATTAACAGACAGGGGAATATGCACAGAAAGCAAGGTAGCAATCTCTTTGAAGTTACAGACACTAGCATGTGAAATAATCCTAGGATGAATGACTTCCTTATCTTAGGAAATGGGGATATGCAGCAAAAAACCACAGTTTGTGTAGGCCTTTACCTAACTCCAAGGTCCAAGAAAGTTTGGGTTCTGATTAAATCAGTTAGGACAGACTCTTGAGTCTCTGTAATGGGAGGAGAGATGGATCTTTTTTGGACCGCTCCTAGCTTTCTGAGAGTCAGAGAATATAGCATTCCGATTCTCTTTATGAGACCTCACAGTTCAACATTCAGATTCCAACAGTTGTTAGTTTTGTCAAGTGGTAGAGTGCTAGCCTTGAGCAAAAAGAATAAGGGATGGTGCTCAGACCCTGAGTTTAAGCCCCAGGACTGGCAGAAAAAGAAAGAAAAAAAATATAAAGCAACAGAAGCCTAAATGACTAGATAACTTTCATGGGGCCACTAGGCTTACAAGTGGCTTGACAGATTAGTTCTGTCACCATGCTGCCTGTTGGAAAGAAACAGGCTGGAGATTTTTTTGTTGGGCACTGTCCTTGAGCCTCTCTGTGCTCAAGGCTAGCACTCTACCACTTGAACCACAGCACCACTTCCAGCCTTTTCTGTTTATTTGGTACAACCCAGGGTTTCATGCATGCTACTGCTAAGCCACATTCCCAGCCAAGAGGCTGGTTTTGTTGTCTGAATTCTCAATGGGTTGAAGAAGAGGCTCCTCCCTTGATTCCTCAGGGAGTATAATACTCTCTGAGCAGAGAGACAGCAGCCCTACCCACTCTGTAAACAGTCTAAAGCAGCCTCTGCAGTGTACCCACTGCAGAAGGCAAAGCTGATGAGAGCTCCAGGGTTCAGCGGCTCCCAAATTCTATAGTACTGGCTTCACAAGGATGCACAAAACCACAGCTTCCATTGCCTAATCACGTGATTTGGACTCAAGGCAAAAAAATAGGGTTGGGCTCAGCAGCAGCCACCTGGTAGACTAAGACAAAGCCATGAGAGACAGGCAATAAATTGTCAGTGCCCCTCTACTCTTTCTACCGTGTGTGTGTGTGTGTGTGTGTGTGTGTGTGTGTGTGTGTGTGTGTGTGTGTGTGTACACACACATGCCAGTTCTGGGGCTTGAACTGGGTGCTTTCCCTTAGCTTTATTATCTTAGAGTTGGTGCTGTGCCTCTTTTTTTTTGGGGGGGGGTCTAGTCGTGGGGCCTGAACTCTGGGCCTGGGCCCTGTCCCTCAGTTCTTCAGCTCAAGGCTAACGCTCTACCACTTGAGCCACAGCGCCACTTCCGGCTTTGTTCTTTTTGCTTATGTGGTGCTGAGGAATCGAACCCAGGGCCTCAGGCATGCAAGGCAAGCGCTCTACCACTGAGCCACCTTCCCAGCCCAGTGCTGTGCCTCTTGAGCCACAGTTCCACTCCCAACATTTTGTTGATTAACTAGAATAAGAGTATCACATACTTTCCTGTCTGGCCTGGCTTTGAATCTCGATCCTCATATCTTCCTGAGTAACTAGGATTATAGGCATGAACCACTGGCACCCAGCCTCCCCCTGGTTTTAACATCCCTGTAATATATCATGTCACTCAATTCTGTAAATTCCCTCTCCTGTGATTTTTGGTCCATTTCTGCAGAAACCCTGTAGAAAGTTTATACAAAAGTCAGACAAAGACACCATGTCATTAAGGTTGTGGTTTATGTATGACCAGAAGTGTTACAAGGTTGCTCCAAACACAACCTTGAATGGTAGTTTATTCCCTAGTCAGTCCATCCAGGGGAAGTTTTCCTATTTCTTAGACAAGTTGACAGTTATATGCATAAAATTAAAATGCCTAATCTATAGTTCATCAAAGTGCCTAGGACCTAAGAACCTCTATGCACTATGCACCTAGTCAAGCTGCCCGCTCTCAGATTCCTTTGAGGATGTATTTTAATTTGCTTCTGTAGTTACACTTAAAAAAATAAATGTAGCTCTATTAAAACTCTGTTGTAGGGGCTGGGAAGGTGGCTGAGTGGTAGAGCGCTTGCCTCCTATGCATGAGGCCCTGCGTTTGATTCCTCAGCACCACATAAGCAGAAAAAACTGGAAGGGGCATTGTGGTTCTAGTGGTAGAGCACTAGCCTTGATCTGAAAAGCACAGGGACAGAGCCCAGGCCCAGAGTTCAGGCCATACGACCGACAAAAACAAAACAAAACAAAAAAACTCTGTTGTAGCCACCATGGTTTAAGTTTATAATCCTGGCTATTGAGAGAAGGAAATTGAAGGATCACAGTTCAAGGCCAGCCCTGGTATAAAAGTTTAAGAGACTCTATCTCAGCTGGATGCTGATGGCTCACACTTTGTAATCCTAGCTACTCAAGAGGCTGAGATCTGAGGATCAAAGTTTGCTGCCAACTCAGGCAGGAAAGTCCATGAAACTCTCATCTCTAATTAACCACCATAAAACCAGTAGGGGAACTGTAACACAAAGTGGTAGAGCTCTAGCCTTAAGCAAAAATAAAAAGCTCAGGGACAACACCCAGACCCTGAGTTCAAGTTTGATGAAAAAAAACAAACCAAAAAAACCCTCTCTATTTCATCCAATGGATGGACAGAATGGCCAGGGCCTGTTATTCCAGCTAAGGGGAAAACACATGGCTGGGTGTAATGGCCTGTGCTTGTCATCCCCAGAGACAAAAGGAAGCACAAATAAGAGGATTATAGCCAGGCCAGCTGGCATAAAGCAAGCTCCATCTTGAAAATAATCAGCTCCGAACCAACTTTTGAAAACTTAGTTGACAAAATTTTTGATCAGCTGAAAGAAACGTATGACTTTTGACATCTCTGACTGCCTTGGTTCTCAGTATTGAACTTATAAGTCAAGTATGTAGTATCTCCAATTAACCACAAAAAAGAAAATGGAGCTGTGGTTCAAGTGGTACAGCTCCAGCCTGGGATAGCACCCAGGCCCTGACTCCAAGCCCAAGTTTTTAAGACCTTTTTAAGTCTTAGAAATGTTTTTAAAGACTGGAAATGTGGCTTAGTGGTAGAGTGCTTGCCTAGCATGCATGAAGCTCTGGGTTCAATTCCTCAGTACCATATAAACAGAAAAAGCCAGAAGTGGTGCTGAGATTCAAGTGGTAGAGCTCTAGCCTTGGGCATAGAGAGGCTCAAGGATAGGGCTCAGGCCCTGAGTTCAAGCTTCATGACCAGAAAAAAAAATGGGAGGGGCGGGGAGGGCTTGAACTCTAGGCCTGGGCACTGTCCCTGAGCTCTTCAGCTCAAGGCTAGTGCTCTACCACTAGAGCCACAGTGCCACTTCTGGTCTTTTCTGTTTATGTGGTGATGAGGAATCGAACCCAGGGCCTCATGCATGGGAGGCAAAGACTCTACCACTAAGCCACCTTCCCAGCGCTGCCCCCCCAAAAAAAATTTTTTTTAAGACTTTTCTATCAGTTGTATTTTGTAATTTTTTTTTTTTTTAGTTTGGGTAGATTAGAGTGTTGCTTGTACCGTACAGATGACATGTACTTTTTGCTAATTCTTTGTTATCTTAGTTGTTTCATGCTATATATGTACCATAACCAATCTATTTCTCTATAATATTACAGCCATTGTTACACATTTACAATGTGTCTATCTTGTTTTATATTTATGTTCTATAACATTCAAAAAGAATTTTTTTCTTGATTGAAAAGAGGATATCAAATGCAAAACACACAATTCTGATAACTGAAAACTGGCAATTGTTTTGCAGTATTTTATAATATTGAGTCTCTTGTCTGTCTTGGGCTTTTAGATAACTAATGAATGAATACATTAGACACTTTGGAGTTTTAGGTGGGTTTTACATTGCACACATTTTTATTCTTTGTTTCTTTGCTGTTTCTATTAACCCATAGCATTTATTTTAATAAATATTATACTACCAACCTAAAACACACCCACACCCATACATACCCCCCCCTTACACACCCACACGATGGGTAGATTGGTAAATGCCTGCTGAGTTCAAATCTTAGTAGAAAAAGAAATTAAATAAAATTTTAAAAACCACCTTTGTCCTGGTGCTCTGACCCCAAATTAACTATTGACCTGCCCAGGTCTTGGCCACAATTTCCAGAATTTACATCTGGCCTTCGAAGGGTTAGAAATCCCTAAAAACAAAGGGCTCAAAAGACAGGTGGTGCTGCCTCCTGCTGGAGGGACTCTGAAACTCATCCACTACTTTCTTCAGCAGTCCCAGCTTGCCATCCTGTGTGTGTGTGTATATGTGTGTGTGTGTGTGTGTGTGTGTGTGTGTGTGTGTAAACTGGAGCTTGAAGTGAGGGCTGCTGCTATGCCTTAGTTTTTTTTCTCTCAAGGTTGGTGCTGTACCACTTGAACCACAACTCCACTTTCAGTTTCTTGTGGTTAATCAGAGATACGACTCACAAACTCTCCTGTCTGGGCTGGCTTAGAACCTTCAGAACACCTCCAGGAGGCCTCGGGAACCCATTTACCTCAGCCCCACGCTGCAGCTTCACTGAAACCACGTCCAGACGCCTCACATTGGCCTCTCAGGGTCCTGCCTGCTGGGAAAGCAAGGGAGATGCTTGTAGGAGAGGCGCGTAAGAAGTGAAGAAGAGGCCCCAGGTGCTGTTCTTGGGCCTTCCAGCTGCTTGGGAAGGAACCACCTTCCACACACAGAAGTGCCAAGGTTAGCAGCTACCCAGAGATAAGGAGGGTCGTGTCCTGGTGTGAGATAAAAGAGGAGGTAAGGACAAAGGGGTGGTCCCACCTGCAAAGGTTTGCAGTGCTGATTGGCTGGGAGCTGTGAAAGGCATGTCCACGTGCCTTCTCAGGCCTGGTTGCTTTAAGTAGAGGGCAAGATGCAAAAGGTAGGGATTTAGGATTCGGATGTCCAGGTCTGGGGCATTGTAGAATTGGATTCATGGGTTGAGAGCTGGGCAGTTCATGGCTGGGCAGTCGGGCTGAAGGTCCTCTCTTCCATAGAGGTTCTGCATTCCTCATCATGGCCTTGAGCAGTCTTCTGTACAGGCTTCTGAGCATCACAGTTGAGGACCCAATGCCCCTGGGGTCAGACATGAGGCTGGCAGGGGCACCCAGTCAGAAGGGCTAAATCACCTTTGGAGAGCTTGTGCAGAGGTATGAAGCCTCTGGTTGGGTTTGGGGATGAGATGGCCCACAGGCTGTGCAATGATCGTGAGGGTGAGGAGCTCTCTCCTAGAGACACCTTATTCACCCCACCCCCTACCCCGCACAAATTATCCCACAGCTGAGCCCTCCCTAGCCCCTCCTGTCTAGCAGGAGTTCTTATCTTTTTTCAATAACTCTTTGCCATTTTGCTTCTCTCCTTTTGTCTGTGGACTCATTCTTTGAGCCAAATGAGTCGAAAGGAAGGAAGGAAGGAAGGAAGATAGATCCAGGTGTTAATTTTTTTCATTATCAGGGTAGCCCTTGCCAATAACATTTCCTTGGGGTTCAAGGTATGACTCAGGTGATAGAGAGCCAGCCATTGAGTAAAAGCATCAATTGAGTCCCAGTCTTTGGGGAGGGGTACAGATTATATTTCCCCATGTCAACCTGAAGTGGAAGGGAAAGGATGGGGTTTCTACTCTCCATGATTACCTCCCTGGCCAGCCCAACACTCTTTCCCCCTTTCTCCCCAGAACCAGGCCTGCTGGGGGTCCTGGCTCCTTCAGTGCCTTCAACTTAAGCCTCCGTCAACAGGTATACCCACTTCTTCTTGCAACCACCTTGTGGCTGGAAAGTAAAGGCCAATTGAACCTAATTTCCAAGGGACATTTTCTTCATTGTTTAGCCACAATAATTAGTTAATGTGTACAGTGCAAATAATTTTCTACTCACAAGTTATATCTGCATCACCAGAGCTTTTTGAAGGCAATGACCTGCTGGACACTGGGCATACAAAGCTCTTCCTTTCTTATTTCTCTTCAATCTGTTCTTCTCTGAAGCAACCAGAAGGAAGTCTTTAAAATGTAAATCATATCCTGTTGCTCTTACACTTAAAACGCCGAGAGATTTTTTTAGGATGCTGCCTTATTAGTCATATGACTAATAAGGTATCAGATAGTTGTTAGATAGTTGTTTTAAAAAGAGTTAGCCCAGTAAGAACAGCACCACGCACGTGGTAATCAGGTAAGGGTTAGGTTTATTTAGTAGACCTGCTGGGACCAGGCAAGGTTGGCACTCCACGCAGCTGGCAAAAGGCCTGGGAAAGAGAGCTGGGAAAGAGCTGGGGGAAAGCTGGGAAAGAGAGAGCTGGGAAAGAGCTGAGAAGGAAAGAGCTGAGAAGGCACCATTTATGTTAGGTTTTTAAGAAGAGGTAGCCGAGTAGGAACAGCACCACGCACGTGGTATTCAGGTAAGGGGTAGGTTTAGTCATCGTTCTGGCTGGCACCAGGCCATTTTGGCCCTCCACGTGGGGGTGGTGGGTGGGGAAGGCCTGGGAAAGGCCTGAGAAAGACCTGGGAAAGAGGTGGGAAAGAGCTGGGAAAGAGCTAGAAAAGAGCTAGAAAAAGAGAGCGTCTGGGCCTGAGCTAGGCCTTATCTAGGGTATGGAGAAAGGTGTGGCCACATCAAATTCAGATGTGACCTCAGCAGATGCAGATGTGACCTCTTCCAGGTGTGCCAGTTGCCTAGGTAACACAGGTACTAGGTGGAGACTTTGCTGCGAGGAGGGTGGAGTCTGCTCCACAGGAGCGGACCTTACAATAGTCATGACTATCTAGTTTGGGAAAGCTTAATTATTGGAAGGAAGTGAAAACTTTGGCCATAAGGAGCAGCTGGAGGAATCTCTTTCCACTTCCTTGCTTATTTGACACTAGTACCCCTCCCCCTCAATCTATCCAGACTGCATGCTCCATCACCGGTGCCAGTGCTCTTGCATCCGGAACCTAAGCTGCTCACTCCTAATTGGACAGCAGTGATTGAATCAGAGGATACCAGACACTGTGAAGTGGGTCCAGGGAGGTCAAATGCAAGCAGATTCCCATCCACAGCTAGTGGATGAGTAGAGTAGAGAAACTACCTTGGCATTTTGTCAAAAAAGAAAAAAGGCTCTTCACACCCAAAGAAGGGCTGGATAACCCTTAAAGTCAACTCCCAATGTATCCATGCTCTGTTCTACCTTCTACTGAACCTGTAGGCTAGTCAACTAGGAAGGATTTAAGTTGAGGTTTCTGACTTCTTAGGCTAGTTTCTAGAGAAGGAAATTTGCATCTATATGTCTATCTATCTATCTATCTATCTATCTATCTATCTATCTATCTATCTATCTATCTATCTATCTATCTATCTATCTATCTATCTATCTATTGTGGGTTCCAGGGCTTAAACTCAGGGCCTAGGGCCATCCTTGAACTTTTTTGTTTAAGGCTGGAACTCTAGCACTTGAGTTCCACTTCTGGGTTTTGTGTAGTTAATTGGAGATAGGAGTATCTTGGACTTTTCTGCCCTGGGTTGGCTTTAAACCATGATCCTCAGATCTCATCTTCCTAAAGTAACAGGGACTACTGGTGAGAGCTACCAGCACCCAGCCAAATTTACTTATTTTAAAGGGGAAGACAACATGTTGTCCTGAAGAAAATGATGGAATGAGCTGTTGGGTGTCAGAGAGATGTAAAACTGAAGGGTACAGGAAGGAAGAAATAAGTTTCCCACAGAAATGACTGATGTAGGCTCAGTAAGTCAAGGACTACCATGTAAGAGGGATTTTATCCACATTTGGAGTACTCTAGAGTGGGGTGGGATTAAATGGGAGTTAAAATGCTAGTAAGCCTCTGTTGACCAGGGTATCATACTCTTGCTCAGCTTTTTCACACACAACTGGTACTTTGCCACTTGAGCCACATCTCCACTTTTGCCTTTTTGCTGTGTAATTGGAGATAAGAGGCTCTCAGATTTGTCTACCTGGGCTGGCTTCCAACTTGAATTCTCAAATTTCAGCCTTATGCGTAGTTAGGATTATACAGGTGAGAAGGTAACACACATGTGCCCCTGGTGCCTGGCCAACTCAGTCTTTTTTTTTTTTTTTGACACAATTCTTCCTAATATCCCAAGGTCGCTCATGTTTTGGGCTTTTGCATCCCTCTTACAGGATCCAGATGGGCAGAGGGGATGATGACTGTGTGTGGCTTTCTTCCCCAAACCCCTATTAATAGTACTAGAACACATGCTATTTAGTTTGGGAGAGCTTAATGTTGGTACCACTGCCCTAGCCCTCTGTGACCTCAAATAAAACATGACCTCAAATACAAAACAGTTTGTGTTTGTGTGTCATGTTTAATATGGTTTTCTATTCTGTCTAAAAGCTCTTTGGTAAAATCTTGCTAGATCCCACAAACTCTCTAGGACTTGGGGGAAAGAATCAGGCAAATGCTGCTGGTACCACCACTGCCACTGCTACTACCAACCACCATGTGGGGCTGTCATGTAGTGTCACTTGTCTACCTGATAAATGTTTGTGTTCCTCACATATATAGGTCTCCTAAAATGCAAAGTTTAAGAAAGCACTTGATCAAGTTGGTGCCATCCAAATTAAAATTGCTATTGATGCTATCCCTTTAAGTCCCTATGTTCCAAACTGTAATGAGGGCTGTTTGATGGTTCTAACATAATGCTGTCAACCAAAATTATTCCAAAATGCTGCATGCAATAAAAATAACTAGACCGTTCTTTCAAATTTTCACCAACGCTATTCTAGGTCTTTTGTCATCACAATTTTGAACCTTTTTTTTTTTTTTGGAGCATTTGTAATTGTATTCATTGAAGATGACACCTGACACAAGTACTTATTTACCAAATGAGCTACTTTGTAAGTATTTTTTTTAATTTTGTTCTGCATTTTCCTTGTAAAACTGTAATTGTTGCCAGTTAGCACAGTGCAAAAGTATACCTTTTAACAATAGCAACCTGAGCAACATTTTTTTTTTTTTTTTTGTCAGTGGTAGGGCCTGAACTCTGGGCCTGGACCTGGGCGCTGTCCCTCAGCTCTTCAGCTCAAAGCTAGCGCTCTACCACTTGAGCCACAGCAGCACTTCTGGCTTTTTCTGCTTATGTGGTGCTGAGGAATCGAACCCAGGGCCTCATGCATGTGAGGCAAGCGCTCTACCACTGAGCCACCTTCCCAGCCCCATGAGCAACATTTTTGAGCTACTAGATTATCACCTACAAAATAAATTTAAATTTAATCGACTCCAGGTAAGCCAGTCTAAAAGACACTTCTAAAAATTTTTGTTTAAATTTAGCCAAAATGATTATTCTCTCTCTCTCTCTCTCTCTCTCTCTCTCTCTCTCTCTCTCTCTCTCTCTCTCTCTCTCTCTCTCTCTCTCTCTCTCTCTCTCTCTCTCTCTCTGCAGTCCTTGGGTTTGAACTCAAGGTCTCACACTTCTTTTAGGATGGTACTAATAAACCTTTGTTTCTCCCACTCTGTCATCTTAGTAAATTATTTCACCAAGTCATAACTCTAAAACCTGTGAATGTTATGAATGAAAATGGTGAATTTTTAATTGTCTTTTAAATTTCCTAGTCAGTATAAACCTTGTAGTCTATAACCACCAATTGGGAAAGATTTATTTCCACAACTCTTTCAGTCTTTTAAACTTTGCCTCCTTCAATCTTTTGAAGTTTGCACCTAATGTCAAGAATAGTCCATTCATTAAAGTTTATATTGACCATTTGTGACATTCCGATGGACTTGTGGGTCTAATTTAATATATTGTCTGTAAGACTGATATACTCTTTTTTTTTTTTTTTTTGGTCAGTTGTGGGGCCTGAACTCTAGGCCTGGGCTCTGTCCCCCAGCTCTTCAGCTGTAGAACAGCACTCTACCACTTGAGCCTCAGCTCCACTTCTGGCTTTTTCTGCTTATGTGGTGCTGAGGAATTGAATCAAGGGCCGCATGCATGCAAGGCAAGCACTCTACCACTGAGCCACCTTCCCAGCCCCTGATATACTCTTTTAAAACAGACTGAGGGGTCCTCTGTGGACCCCTGCTAAATGTAGCTGTTGTATTTTATTTAAGCTATTTGGCTTAGGTTTTCTCCAAGATATAGTTTGCTATAGAGATCCACTCATGTTCTAACATTATTAGATTTCATTTCAGTTCTGTTGTTGGCATTATGTCTGCTGGATTCAAAGTGTTTAGGGAATTGTCCAGATGAAGGATCTGAGACTCCTTATTAGCCTTGTTTAAAAGTGAGATATCTGGGCTGGGAATGTGGCTCAATGGTAGAGTGCTTGCCTAGCATGCACGAAGCTCTGGATTTGATTCTTCAGTACCACATAAATAGAAAAAAAGCTGGAAGTGGAGCTGTGGCTCAAGAAGTAGAGTGTTGTCCTTGAGCAAAAGAAGCTCAGAGACAGTGCCCAGGCCCTGAGTCCCCAGAACTGACGAGAGAGAGAGAGAGAGAGAGAGAGAGAGAGAGAGAGAGAGAGAGAGAGAGAGAGAGAGAGAGAGAGAGAGAGAGAGAGAGGTGTAGGGGAGAGTGCAAGAGCAAGAGCAAGTGTGGGGGGGGGAGTGATCTCACCAGGCACCAGTGACTCATGCGTATAATCCCAGCTACACAGGAGGCTGAGATCTGAGGATTGTGATTCAAAGTCAGTTCTAGCAGGAAAGGCCATAAGACTCCACTTGACCACCAGAAAACCAGAAAGTGGAACAGTGGCTCAAGTGGTAGAGCACTAGCCTTGAGCAAAAAGCTCAAGGACAGCACCCAGGCCCTGAGTTCAAGCCCCAGGGCAGGAGGGAGGGGAGAGACAGACAGACATAAAGGATCTCTCAGCAGCAGTTAACATTCTATTAAGCAGTCTGTGTATCTGCCTAAGTGGGACAGGGGGTGACAAAGATGCTTATAAAAAGGAGTTCCTCCATCTTCTGAAGGGTTACAATTCTTCATTAAACATGTCAGAAAATAGAACTGAAAAGATGGCTCATTGCATCCAGGCCTGGAGGCGTGATAGAACGCCAGTTGTGAGCAAAGAAGCTCAGCAATAGTGCAAGGCTCTGAGTTCAAGCCCTGGTACTGGCATTCCAAAAAAAGTTGAAAGTGGAGTACAGATCCATAAATTACTAGTTGGTTGACCCTAAGCATATAGCGTTCCCATGACTTGTTATCTTAATGGGAATTGCCCTGTACTAGCCTAACAGGGTGCCCTGATGAATCTTAAGAGGGAAAGACTGTTTTGGACTCACCACATCCTGGGGGAGTGGCCTCTCCTGATGTCCTATGGTCCCAGCTCCATTGTCTAGATGGAGGGCTGGTTGAAATGCAGTTGAAGCAGGTAAAGGCTTGTGAAGGAACAGGAGGAGCATTGGGATTTAAAGCAGCAGCATTCTTTTCCAGATATTTACTGTCATCAGGCAGAGACATCTGAGATCCTCCCACCATGAGTGTAGTCCACTCTTTAGAGAAGTTTTGATTATGTAAAAGCATAAATGATTAAGTATATGATATTTCAGTCCTGATAGTTCACAAAACAACCAGAGCTGTAAAATAGTATAGCAATACAATGACCTATTCAAAGGTCATTGTTTTTTTTTTCTGAATCTACCCTTTCTTTCTTTTTTCTCTTTCTTTTCTTTTTTTGCCATACCTGGGGCTTGAACTCAGAACCTGGGTGCTTTCCCTGAGGCTCTTTGTGTTCCCGGCTAGTACTCTACCACTTGAGCACCACTTCCAGCTTTTTTTTTCTGAGTAGTTTATTGGAGATAAGAGTCTCACAGACTTTCCTGCCCTGGCTGGCTTTGATCTTCAAATCTCAGCTTTCTAAGTAGCTAGGATGATAGGCATGAGCCACTGGCACCCAGTTAGGCAATTTTCATGTTACAATAATAGATCTTTTTCTTAGACATACTTTATAGCTATTGGTGAACCAGGCAACTAAGTTTCTCCTTAGGAGGCTTTTTTAGTATTTCCTACAGTTACAGATGAACACAGAAATTTCACTCTCCAAGTCCCTGGTGCCTCTGAATAGCTCATATCTCTTTTTACTATTCAATACCAAAGAATTCAAAAATTTTCAAATTTCCCAATTACAATAAATGCCTTCAGCCTCTAATAGCCTTCAAGAGCTCAAACCAAAAGGAAATAGGAAAAGAACAAGGTCCAAACTCTACCCATGAATTTGAGGGTTAATTCCTCTGCTTCAACAAAGTTGGGGGAAAAAAGTCAACCAATGGAGATCTGAAATGAAGGAAAACAAACCTCCATATGAAGGTAATTTCAACAACTGCAGAGATCTTCCTCTCTCATCCTTGAGGCCAAGGTTGAGTAGCAGTCTGTGGCAATCCCTACCCTGTCAGTACAGCATTGTCCTCTTGGATGGTGCACCCGATTTGTTATCAGAGGCCCAGGGCAGAAGCCCACACTATGAGTGTCCCAGTGACTCAGGCTTAGCCATTTTTCCCAAGAAGGTAATCAAGTGGAAAAGTTGATGATGAAGTAGGCAAAGGAACTATAATTTCAGTGTGCCCACACAGAGAGGACAAGTCTAAGGGCTAGCCTCAGTGTAAGAATAGCTCCCTGGGGCTGGGAAGGTGGCTCAGTGGTAGAGCACTTGCCTTGCATGCATGAGGCCCTGGGTTCGATTCCTCAGTACCACATAAGCCAAAAGAAAAAAGCCGGAAGTGGCGCTGTGGCTCAAGTGGTAGAGTGCTAGCCTTGAGCTGAAGAGCTGAGGGAAAGCGCCCAGGCCCAGAGTTCAGGCCCTACGACTGGACCCAAAAAACCAAACAAACAAGAATAGCACCCTAGTGATTAAATAGCAGGGAAGGAACTATGGCAACAGTTAAGGGGTTTCACATAAAACAGAGTCCTACCAATGCCAAGGATGTTACTGCATCTCTGGGACCAATTTCATTTGTTTCATAGGATGTTTATCAGGCCTGTGGTACTAGAAAAGAGTAATCTCTGCTTGCTTCTCACAGTATTTATCAATCAGACTTGATATTTAAAATAAAACCGAAGGCAAGAACTACTTGGAAAAGGACAGATAAGAGGAGGAGAAAAGGAAGTTCAATGGATGAATAATGACATTATCATTCACTAATCCCATTTGTGAAAGCTCCCTGGGCCTGTTGGGGGTAAGGGTTTCATCATGATTTAGGGGGAGGGAAAAGAAGGGGACGCACACATTCAGTCCATCATAGTATGCCACTTCATCCCCCATGCCAGGCATTGGTGGGTACGGCACAGGCTTGTTGTATCTGTAAGGTTACACCTTGTGTGTCAGTTTGGATCAGGACACTTAGGATAACAGTAGGAAAATGAATTTTTTTTGTAGGTCGTGACTGGAAAATAGATAAGGCTGCTGAGGATAGGTAGAGTCCCAAAGGCAGCTGACCTAGAAGGTGGAATGGTCTGGCCTGCTTTGGTCCTAAGAGAACAAATGTTCAGGGAGCTGAGGATGAGTGAGTCAACAGCCTCAGGGCTGGAGGGACAGAAGCAAAACTCTACCTAGATGAAGGGTGAAAGATAGGGCGAAGTGTGGGATAAAGGAGCTAATGATGATGGAGAGAGGACAGGTGTGGGCAGTGGAGGACGAAAGATGTCTACAGGGTAGTCCATGTTTTTCTACCTGACATCTTCCTAGAGTGAGAACACAGGACTCTCCCAAGGTAAATCCTGTTCCAAGGGACACCAGCCTGCCTTTTTCTCCCTGTGAGTCCTCTGGTTGTAGCTTCTGAAGAGAAAGCTGTATGACTCTGTCCACCACAAATGACTTTTCCGGGGCTGTAACCCACAAGAGGGGCCTTCCACCCAAGGAAGACTGACAGGCAGTCCCAGCCAGGGAAGGAGAGGTGTGGGCACTGCTGCTATTTCTAACTGCCAGAGGGAAGGGAACCTTGACTATTTGAAAAGCAGGCTGCTTGTCAGGGGTGGAACCCAACTCGCAGCTGTCAGGGCTGTCACATGGAAAGCACTTGGCAGGGGGCGGCAACAGGGGGCTTGGACTGACAGGGCTGTGATTTTGAAAGAAATGTCTTTAAGAAAGCCATTTAAAGTAGGAGAGAAATATTATTATTAGATAATGGCTGTCAGGTTCTTTTTTGAGGTGTTCTCTGAGCATTTCATAATCCTCTCATCCTTAAATGGTAAGCCCTTCTTGGCTGGGGGCCATGAACTGTGCCTCTGGGGGTTTCACCCCAGCCCTGGCATGCAACAGGTGTCAGGAGGTATTTGCTGCCTGACCAAGGGTCACTTGGGTGGAAGGTTTTCTAAATAAGCCTTTAGGTTTTGTTAATGAACTACAATGTTGGGTGAGTATTTGGATCTTTGAATACTTGAGCCCATGGAGCCCAGCTAGGACCAGGTATGTACCAGACCCCTCAGTAGGAGCAGCAGAGGACAGGGCCCTGGGGATCACCCACCTGAGACTCAGCTTCCTTAGAGTCCTTCCTGTAGGCCTTCCTCATAGTTCTTTCTCATAGTCAGTTCTCCATCAGGCCTGTCTCCTGAGCCCCTCTTCTTCCCAGACCACCCTAGGCCCTAGACCTGAGATCACTTCTCTGCTTACTGCTGGGATTTTAATGCCTATCCCAATGTCCTCCAAAACATTAACCTTGTGATCAGTTATGCTTCCTCCCTTTGCCACACCTACTCATGCTGCCTTGTGCTAAAGCTCCTCATCTACTGCCAGGTAAAGTCCAGACTCACTGTAGTGTTCCTTCATGGCTCAGTCTCCTGGATCCCCAGACTGTTTGGACTCTGGAGTTAGAGGCTTTCCTGCCAGGATATTCCCATCTCTTCTTTACAGATGGGAGGAGGGGATGATTTTATTTCATCTTCTTGTTTCAAGTTCTGGGGGTGGAGCTAGGCCCTTGCACATGTTAAACATGCATTGCCTCTGAAACATACCTTGTCCCTGGAAGGAGATTTTTTTTTCAATTTTTTAATTTTAATTTAATTTTATTTTTTTTGCCAGTCTTGGAGCTTGAACTCAAGCCTGGACATTATCCCGGAGTTTCTTTTGGTCAAGGCTAGCACTCTTACCACTTGAGCCACAGTGCCATTCCTGGCTTTTTCTGTTTGTTTGGTACTGAGGAATTGAAGCCAGGGCTTCATGCATGCTAGGTAAGCACACTACCACTAAGCTACAGGCTTTTCTTATTTCTTATTTCCTCCATCCTGGGAGGAGGAGGGTCCTAATTGTAACCTCATGCTGCTGGGCTGAGGACAACAGGCAGAGGCCATGTGTGGTGTGGCTCAAACCCCTTTCTCCTTGCAGCTACGCTGTTTGCCTTCTGTACAAAAGAGAAGCGCTCATGGACAGGATTTGCTGAGTCAGCAGAGGATGGACTCATCACTAGGTTCTGTCAGATATATAACATTAACTGTTCCTGGGGGTCACAGTGCACAGCTGTCAGATGGGGCCTTGCACCATGGAAAATAAACCTGCCTGGTGCTTGTTTTGCCAGGTAAGATTAGATAAGACTATTTGCTACCTTTTTTGTGTGTAAGTGTACTTTCATTTAAGTTTGTAGTGTTTCAGAGCCAAAGAGCCCTAAGTGCAATTGTCACGTGAGGTTGCTTTAGCCCAGAGAGACATTGTGTGATTATTTTTTATTTTTGTGCCAATACTGGGGCTTGAACTCAGAACCTGGATGCTGTCCCTTATACTTTTTGTTCAAGGTTGGCCCTCTACCACTTCTGGCTTCTTGGTGGTTAATTGGCAACAAGAGTCCCACAGACTTTCCTGCCTGGGCTGGCTTTGAACCATGACCCTCAAATCTCAGCCTCCTGAGTAGGTAGGATTACAGGAATGAGCCACTCATGCATGGTTGGCCATAGTAAATCTGGCAAGAGGTGGAGCTAGTGCTCAGAGCTTTGCCTGCCCCATTTCCCATTTGCTTAATTCGACATAAACCTTGACACATTGCCTGTCTCCTCAGTGTAGATTTTTTTTTCATTTTTAAAATAAAAACTGTATCATACATGTGATATGACCTCATTTAAATCAACTGTCCAGAAAGGAAAATGACTAGAGACAAAGCAAATTCATGGTTCTCAGGGAAGAATTCATGGTTGTGAGGGAACAAGGAGCAAACAGCTTTTGTTTGAAGTGATGAAACATGTCCCAAAATTAGAATGTGATATTTGCTCAACTCTGTGAATATACTAAAAACCACTTAAGTGCACACTTTAAAGAGCGAGTTTATCCTTGCATTTTAATAAATCTCTTATCAGAAAAACTCAATAACATTCAAAGAGGTGACAGATTGTGATTTATCTTTATGCTCAGTTCTAACAAAAGCACTACTCCTTTCAATTTTCTGTGCTCTCTTCCAGACTTTATACATGTATTTAAAGGAGGTTTAGGCAGAGCTGTAGTCATAGTGATTTTTTTTATCCATCCTGTGTTCCTATTCTAAACATTGGTATTCTTAGGATAACAGAATAAAAATCTCCCATTCATCAGGTTGTTGATTCTTTGATATGGAGAAAGCAGATAGGAAATTGGACGGGAAGCTATTGCAGTTGATAAGCCTGAACTAAGGCTGGTGGGAGAGTATGAATGAGAGCTGGTACTAGAAGGACACTTGTCAGCTTTAAGCAGGAAAAGGGAGCCAAGGCCTCCATGAGCACAGAGATCCTAGTGTTGCCATCCAAAGATACCTTTCCTTCTCCTCAGTCATTAAAGCTAGAGGCAATGCTGGACCAATTAGAATAGAGGACACCAGCTGGGGCTGCTCACCTTCATGGTCACTAGCTCCTGATGTTCTTGAGCCCAAAGGGATTAGTGCCTGCCAAGAATGTAATCCCCAAAGTTGAGGTGTTAGAAATTTGACTCCTACCCCCATTGTAGGTGTTATGAGATAGGGCTTTAAAAGCTGAACATTCTAATAGTGGATTAATTTCAATAGTGGATTTGTTATTAAATAAGTGGGAGCCAGACAGGGTAGTATACACCTGTAATCCCAGCACTCAGGAGTTGGAAGCTGAGGATCACCAGCCTAGGCTCTGGCAGCCCCTGTGCCCCTGGGCAGGGCTCCCAGTGCTCCTCATTTATTATGAGCAGCAAGTGATGAGATAGCTCCACAAGACCTTGCTTGTTCACTTGGTTCTTCCCTTAAGGCTGAGCACTTGGGTGCTTTCCAGCTTTGCCTCCTAACAAGTAACAGAGCTTTGGGAATTCATATGCAAATATTTTTCTCCTCAACTCACTTCCTCTAAGGCATGATGCCATAGCAAGAGGTGCTGGCTTCCACACTGTGTGCACACAGGTTTTGGGAGAGCCATTCCCAATGCTGAGGTGGGGACAACCGGGGAAGCATGTTGGCCAGCTCTGAGTGATGTCAGAATGTGATGTTTAGATTATCACTTTATTTAAACAAGATGCCCCATCCTCAAGATTGGCATTGCCTCTGCATTTCGAGTTTGCATGGCAGGTCTGTGAGCCAGAACACAGGCCTTACCTCTCTTACCTCAGGACCACCACCCTGTATGTGTACCCATAGGTCTGGTTTGGGTCTAGGAGGGATACTATAGAGAAGAAGGAAAATATCAAGCCTTAGATTTTCCCTCAGAGAATATACAAAGCCCTTATGGTGGCTTGAACAGAAGCAACAGCCACCCTTGGTAATTGCAAGATGAGGAGATTATTGATCATTTACTCACCATGCCTGCCTGGACCTTTTAGGGGCTGTAAGCTAGAGTATCCGCCTCCTTCTTCCTGCTATATGTAAACATTCCTAGAGCTCCCTAGTAGAACTTGCAGTCTGGGTATGAACTGGTTTCTGGACAGAAAAAAGCTGTTGCTGCAGATCCAGACAGCCCTTCATGCACACAGAGGCCCTCCCTAGACCTGCTGGCTTAGGGTTTTACTAGCCCTAATTAAGCACACAGCATTTACTGAATGTAATAATATTCACATAACTTCTTAGGTTCTCTGCAGCCTATTAAAGTTATTAAAAATAATTTGTCTTCCTTAGCCAAGAATCATCCAGCCCTCAGTTTTAAGGGTATGCAGTAAAAACTGTAGCACGTCTTGGGGAAAGCAATATGTTTTTTGAGCTCTTACAGTGGTCACACCCTTTGACAAGCTAAGGATACTTCTAGAACTGTGAGATGTAGCCAGACTAGTCAAAACTTCTCCTGTCCCTCTCACAATGAATCTCTGGGGCCAACTGAAGCTAGAAATGCAACCATTGCCAACCACTCTTTCACTTGAGCTATCAACCATGTGGGTGAGGTAAGTCTCCGTGTTCTAGTTGAGGAAGGGAGCTACAGTCCCGTGGTCTTAGTGGGGACATATCACAGGTATCTCCCTGTTTTCCATGTATCTGTGCCACCATTTGGAGGGTACCAGAAGGGGAAAAACTGGCTTCATCTGGTACTATTTTCTGTTTCTCCTTTCCATTCCTTTCCTTTGTCTTTCTTTCTATCTATCCTTTCTTTTTGTTTGTTCTTTTTCTTTTTTATGTCAGTCCTGGGGCTTGAACTCTGGGCTTGGGTACTGACCCTGAGTTTTGTGACCCAAGGCTAGTGTTCTACCTCTTGAGCCACAGCTCTGCTTCCAGCTTTTTGGTGGTAAATTGGAGCTTAGAGTCTCACGGGCTTTCTTGTCCAGGTTGACTTCAAACTGTAATCCTCAGAACTCAGCCTCCTGAGTAGCTAAGATTATAAGCATAAGTCATCGGTACCCAGATATTTTCTATGCTTTTGTTTCAACTAAAATCATTCACTTCTTTCCAAGTGTCTAGTTTCTTACTCTCCCCAAATTGATAGACCTTATGCACTAAATAGTAAGACTAGCAAACAAGGCATTTATTACATCTAACCCTTTCCCTTGTTTTTATTGATCTGATGTCAAATTCTCATTCTGTGTAAGAAAACCAGGGATTGTACACTAAATCTGACTCTGGGAACATAAACTCTGCAGTTTAGTCAGGCCAACCTTCCTTCCTTCCACAGTCTTAAGAACTAGGTGCTCATTGTCTTTTTTCCCCTGTCCACTCATTACAAATTCCCTATTGACAAAATCCAGGTGTTGGGCTGGGAAGGTGGCTCAGTGGGAGAGCACTTGCCTTGCATGCCTGAGGCCCTGGGTTCGATTCCTCAGCACCATATAAGCAAATGAAAAAAGCCGGAAGTGGCGCTGTGACTCAAGTGGTAGAGCGCTAGCCTTGAGCTGAAGAGCTGAGGGACAGTGTCCAGGCCCAGAGTTCAGGCCCCACGACCGGACCCAAAAAACAAAAAAACATAAACAAAAAACAAAAACAAAATCCAGGTGTTCAACTGCCTTCTTAAATTCCTTGCTAGCTCAATTGATAATTTAACAAATTTTCATTTTTCCAGAGACTACAGACCCTTTTACCTCACTTCAACCATTTCTTAGCTAACTGCACTCAGCATGCCCTGTTGTTGGTCTGGCCAAGTGATCTAGAATGCACTTCACAGTGGAGCCACCCATTGGCTCCTCTTACCCTGCTATTCCTTCACAGAAGCACTTCCCCAATGAGTTTACTTCTGGCGTCAGAAAGAAAAGTAGGTTACATGGACTCTTGTGTTTGTGGATCCCACCCTCCCCTTGTCCATCTGCTTCCTCCTGGCAGGGTCTGCAGCACAGCCTAAGTCTTCATGCTAGCAGCTCAGAGGAAACACTGACTCTCTGCTTTGTTCTGTGGCATGGACAGCAGTCCTGGGCTTGTGGTCACCTCATTCCCCTAAAGGGGATCATATGAGAATTGGACAAGACTCCAGACTTCTCCCAGAATTGGTATGAAAATGGACTATGTGTGAGAACTCTCCATAAGGCTCCCTGCAGCCTGCAAACCTTTCTCCCTCTTTTTTTTTTTTTTTTTGCTTCTCCCCACCCCCTAAAGCAAGCTGTACCAATGCCCTTGGATCATAAAAGACTGCCTTGGGTTTCTGGAGTACGTAGTTTATTGTGAGATACTCCACCATAACTCTGCCAGGAAATCTACACCACCAGATTTAATCTCTCTGGATGAGGATGTGAAAGGGCTTTTTTTCATTAAGGTCTCTTAATTACCTGGGGGTCACCTCTGGGAACCTGGACAACAGGGTGCTAAGATATATCCCTCTTTTGAGTACCTAGATGGCACTCCAGACTTCCAGTATTCACTATCAGTTAGCATACTGGATATGAGCCTATGGAAAAAGCAGTGGAACCAGTGTCTTAGCTAGACAGGCCTGGTCCTGCATCTATATACTCTTCACACCCCTTGGGACTCCCTTACCCCCTCATGACTAGGGAAGAAGCTAAGGCATGGAGTGGGGTAATGTGACCTAACTGGCATTAGAAGCATGTCCTCTATTTTCCAAATGAAACACATAGGAAATGGGTCATACCAGAAGCCTCACAACTTCCTGGGGCTGTGGGTGGCCAATGTTGGCAGGGAAAGGCCAAACTGCTTAAGGGTAATATTTGGAAAGTTTCCCAGGGTCAGAGTGGAATGACACAATGGTCACCTTTGCAGCCTCTTGGTAGATGTTCAGGCAGGAGGAAGCGGGCAAGTCCTTTGGGCTTAGGTGTTTTCCAGACTCTGGGGAGGGTGGTATGCACACCTTGTCCTGGTCTCCCTCAGGGTACCTGCCCCTCTGCAGAAACCACACTGTGTGTGTACAAGCTTGTGATTGCTTCCCTTTGCTTCTTAAAGCTCACCATGACTTTGGCTACTGTGGCAGCCCCTGATGGCAGCCGGACTCCTGGGCTGTCACGTAACCAGGATGGGCTACTAGTTGCTGAGCTCAACCTCAACCTCTGCCAGCAGATGAATGACATGTGGAACTTTAAGGTGGGTGCCCAAGTCCCCTCCTGCTGCCTGCCTCTCTCTTCTTTTTACATCCTCTTGCCTATTGGGCCAGAAATTGCAGTTGCCTGGTTTGTACTCAGATGACCTGCAGAGGGTGCCCACTCCCACCTGAGACTTCCAGGAGTGCAGAGAGCCAGGCCTGTACTTCCCTCCTGCCTGCAGGGATGAGCCACTGGGCTGAAGGATGCGCCTGCATCAGCCTCAAGTTCTCCTCTCATCTGATTTAGAGTGCAGCGCCTCCACACAAATTAATCCCAATTTCATTTGTCCAGAGACTAGAGTGGATTGGCTTCTGTAATCTTTTTTTTTTTTTTTCCTTTCCAGGCATTTGCACTTGTTGAAAGATAAATGTGTGTGTCTGGTTCTGTCTGTGACCAGGCTCCACAAAGTAGGCCTGGACAATGGTAGGAAATGGATCATGTAGAGTAACTGGATCCAGGTCTGGCTCTGCCCATTCTGATTTCTGTAGTAGTTTTTCTAGTTTACATTCCCACTAATAGTGTATGAGGACTCTTTTTTTCCCCAGCATCCCCAACAGCATTTGTAGTTGTTTGTTTTCTTAGTGATGGCCAATCTAATAGAATCTAAGTGTGGCTTTGTTTTGCCTTATTGTTGATGGTACTAGTGGTGGTAGTGGTGGTGGTGGTGGTGGTGGTGGTGGTGGTGGTGGTGGTGTGTATGTGTATGTGTGTGTGTGTGTGTGTGTGTACATATGCACGTGTACCAGTATTCAAACTCGAATTCAGGGTCTGGGTGTGTGCTGTCCCTTAACTTTTTCTCTCAAGGCTAGTGCTCTACTTCTTGAACTACAGCTCTACTTCTGGCTTTTTGATGGTTAATTGGAAATAAGAATCTCATGGACTTTCCTGCCAGGGCTGACTTTACATCCCAATCCTCAGATCTCAGCCTTCTGAGTACTTAGGATTACAGAGGGTGAGCCACTGATGCCTGGTTGAATCTAAATGTTTTTTTTTTTTCTTTTTCTTTTTTGGTGCCAGGACTAGGGACTATCCCTTAGCTTTTTCTCTCAAGTGCTTTACCACTTAGGCCACAGTTCCATTTCTGGCTTTTTGGGGATAAGTCTTATGGATTTTCCTGCCCAGGTTGGCTTTGCATTCAGATTCTCAGATCTCAGCCTTCTGAGTAGTTAGGTTTACTATTGGGTGCCAGTGGCACCCAGCAGAATCTAAGTGTAGTTTTTGTTTTTTCTTTTTGGCACCAGTACTAGGGCTTTAACTCAGGGACTAGGGGCTGTCCCTTAGTTGTTTTTTCTTTTCCTCTCAAGGTTGGTGCTCTACCATTTGAACCACAGCTTAACTCTGGCTCTTTGCTGGTTAGTTGGAGATAAGGGTCTTACGGACTTTCCTGCCAGCTCTGGCTTCAAACTGTGATCCTCAGATCTGACCCTTCTGTGTAACTAAGAATGTAGACATGAGCCTAAGTAGTTTTGTGGGTTTTTGTTTGTTTGTTTTGGGTTTTTGTTGGGGTTTTTTTTTTGCCAGTCCTGGGGCTTGAACTTGGGGCCTGGGCATTGTCTCTCAGCTCTTCAGCTCAAGGTTAGCGCTCTACCACTTGAGCCACAGCGCCACTTCTGGCTTTTTCTGTTTATGTGGTGCTCAGGAATCGAACCCAGGGCCCATGCATGCAAGGCAAGCACTCTACTACTGAGCCACCTTCCCACCTGCTATATAGTTTTGATTTTCATTTTTTATATGACTAAGGAGGTTGAACATTTTTAATGTATTTATTAGCCATTTGTATTTCTTCTATGGGTAGCTAAAATTAACACAGGATTCTACCTAACTCAAAAGTCACAGCCATGACTGACAACCACTTCTTATTAACAAGTATGTAGCGAAATTGCTATATACATCAACTCAGCCAAAAAACCTGAGTTCGTAATCCCAGCCCTCTTTGCTTCTTGTTGGTAATCTGGAGTAGCCTGTTCCCTTTTCTAGCCTTAGGCTGTCTTCTGAGATTCTTCAGACTACAGGATACCCTGTTTGCCTTGTGCCTGCATCAGAGAATTCCATATCATCTCCTGGAAGGTACTGATTGCAGGTCTCAGCAGGCTGTCCTGGACTGTGAGAGTGAGCTTGGCACTCATAAACTCCGCCTGAATCAGTGCAGAGAGGTCACACTGGAGGTGCTTTTCTATTCCAATCTGGAACTGTTCTGTCAGCCAGCCAAATGAATTCCTGGCCCATGGCTGCCCCCTAGTGGCAAGAGGTGGTGGCAAGTAAGTGACAGACATTTGTAAACAGAAAAGTCCAAATGTTTTGTTTTCAGATGTGAGTTTGCTGAAGATGTCAAACCATACTTACAGCCCCACCATGATGAACAAGTACTTGGTTTCAGCCTCTTCCTGCCAACATGGGGGGAGAGGGGGTGAGCTCCTCTCCCCTCATTGGATGATGAGTTTTACCATGTCCAGAGAGTTTTTTTTTTTGTTTTTGTTTTTGTTTTTATTGGTCATGGGGCTTGAACTCTGGGCTTGGGTGCTGTCCTTGCACTCTTCAGCTCAAGGCCAGCGCTCTACCGCTTGAGCCACAGCTCCACTTCTGGTTTTCTGGTGGTTAATTGGAGATAAGAGTCTCATGGACTTTCCTGTCCCGGCTGGCTTTGAACCACGATCCTCAGATCTCAGCCTCCTGAGTAGCTAGGATTACAGGCGTGAGCCACTGGCACTCAGCTGAGTTTTGGTTTTTTGTTTTGTTTAAATATTTTATTGTAGAGCTGGGAATATGGCTTAGTGGTAGAATGCTTACCTAGCATGCATGAAATCCTTGGTTTGATTCCTCAGTACCGCATAAACAGAAAAAGCCGAAAGTTGCTCTGTGGCTCAGGTGGTAGAGTGCTAGCCTTGAGCAAAAAAAACAGGTCAGGGACAGTGTCTCTGTGTGTGTGTGTGTGTGTGTGTGTGTGTGTGTGTGTGTGTGTGTGTGTGTGTGTGTTGTGTGTGTGATTATAAAGGTGATGTATAAAGGGATTACAGTTATATAAATTAGGTAGTTGGGCACTAGTGGCTTCACACCTGTAATTCTAGCTACTCAGGAGGCTGTGATCTGAGGATTGCAGTTTGAAGCCAGTTCAAGCAGAAAAGTCCATGAGACTCTTACCTTCAAAAAGCTAATCAGAAAAATTCAGAAGTGGTGCTGTGACTCAAGGTGTAGAGCACTGGCATTGAGCACAAAGAGGCTCAAGGACAGCACTTATACCCTGAGTTCAAGCCTTCACAAAAGACAAAAAAATTAGTACATTTCTTTTTGGTCAGTGTCATCCCTTCCCTCATTCTCTCCCAGTTTTCCCGTCCTATCTTTACCACAAGTTGTATAGTTCATTTTCAACACAGTGTCCAGTGAGTGCTACTGCTTCATTTGTTTACCTTTTGTCCCCCAGGAGATTTGTGTGTGTGTGTGTGTGTGTGTGTGTGTGTCCAGTCATGGGCCTGAACTCTGGGCCTGGGCGCTGTCCCTCAGCTCTTCAGCTCAAGGCTAGTGCTCTACCACTTGAGCCACAGTGCCACTTCGGGCTTTTTCTGCTTATGTGGTACTAAGAAATGAAACCCAGGGCCCCATGCATGCAAGGCAAGCACTCTACCACTGAGCCACTTTCCCAGCCCTCCCCCAGGAGATTTTTAAATGCACAGGTAGGGGACAGGTATAATGGAGAGTCACAGAAGAAAAATAATGTGATGACAGAACTGTTTTTGAACTAGATTCAGATGATGGTTACACAAAACGGCACATAATTTAAGTACTGTCAGATTATATACTTTAAAATATTTGGTTTCAGGGCTGGGAAAGTGGCTCAGTGGTAGAGTGCTTGCCTTGCATGCATGAGGCCCTGGGTTTGATTTCTTAGTACCACATAAGCAGAAAAAGCCCGAAGTGGCGCTGTGGCTCAAGTGGTAGAGCACAAGCCTTGAGCTGAAGAGCTGAGAAACAGTACATAGGCCCAGAGTTCAGGCCCTATGACTGACAAAAAGTTTTTTTTTTGTTTTATTATGCATCACGTTGGGAAATATGGGGAAGAAAAACAAAAGGGGTGGCATTAATCAAGAAATATTGTGTTCATAAACTAACCTGCTGAATAGAAACCCTTTGAATAACTACTTTCCTTTGAATAACTACTTTCCTTTGAATAACTACTGTTTCCTTTGAAGTTATAAGAATTACTCCTTAATTTAAAATGGACCAGGTATTGCTTATGTGGTAGATTTGGAATCAGATACATAGAATTCCAAGACACATCAACTTGAGGGTAATTGTGGGAGTCTATGTCCTTGTGGAGAGAGGGTAAGGGCAGGTGCCAAGTCACAAGTGGTGTGAGCAGGGAAACAGTCTTTGCATATGTTGGCCTGGCTTGACTACATCCCCTAGCTATTAATCAAGACATTCATCTCAATATGTAAAAGCTTTTGGGCTTCTTGAAATAATCTCAATACATTCTTAGGCTGGCCTTGTACTCTGAAACTCAAGTAGTGAAATTCATGACTCAGCTTCCCAAGTAGCTGAGACCATAAGCATGAATCACCATGCCCTTCCCTGTATGAAGAAGACATCTTTCCTCAATGTAATTAAGGTCTACCACCAGCTGACTAAGCAAATGAGAATGTCCCATAATGCCTGAGTGAGCCTCACTCAGTCTGAAATGCCTAAAGAGCAGACCTCAGGCTTCCCCGAAGAAGGAGGAATTCTGTGTGCAGAGAGCAGTTCAGGTCATTGGCAAGCATTCTAAGCTGCCAAGCTGACAGCCTGCCCTGAACCTCTCTGGCCAGTCCCCACAATCACTGACTTCATTTCCTTTCAAAGAAGCTTAATGTATATTCTACGGGTTCTGCTTTTGCTTGAGTCTGATGGACACAGGTTGTGGCTACAAGTGCTGTAGATGAACAGAATCATAAAAATGAATTTTTGGCACTGGTTCTGGATTTTCTGTAATTCATCTCTCAGGGAATGGAAAGTAAAAGCATTAGTGACACTTTTCAGTGGAAGTTCCATTCCATGGTATGGTGGCTACCACCATAGAAGTTTACAAGCCTGTGCCTGAAAGTTCTAGCCCATCCTGTGCACCTTGCCCTTAACCCTATAGCCATGTAGAAAGGTCCTTGTTCTAAAGCTCCTGATATCCTTTAACCTCTATCCATTCAATAGTTGTTTGGCTTCAGTAGCTGATCTATGACTTGCACATCAGCTTTCTTTCCTTATGTACAATCTGGACCATGGACTCTTACCTGCTTTGTCCCACGATGTTGTTGAGGGGAAGATTACATGAACTGGGGAGCTCCCTGGCAGTGCATACAGTGTCTGTGTGGGCTTGGTCCCTTACACCAACCATGTGGCAAACATTCAACCTACGGAGCCACAAATAACAATTGAGCAGCATATCTAGGCTAGTGGATGGTGTTCAATAATTTTACCCAGTCAGAGAAGGCAGCCTCATGCATTCACAGACCAGTAGCTGAAGTGCTGGACAGCCCCATGTTAGTGCTGGGATGTTCCTGGACAGCCTGTTGGTTGAGAAAACCTGAGGGAGCTGTCTGACCACAACTGTGTTAACCTTAACCTCTCCGTGTACTGCTGCAGGTCTGGAGCCTTCATTGGACCTTACTTCTTCATGCATTCCAGCCCTATAGATATGATGCTCTTTTCTGTGGGAGTCCTTTCAGCACCCCAAACCTTCATGATTTCCAGAAGAAGCACCGTCAGCCTCATATAGTGGCTTAGATGACAAGTTGGTGCCTTTATGAAGTGAGTGCTAATGTACCAGATATTATTTGATCATCCATAGCTTTATTTGCCTAGAAACAGAACAGCCAGGGGCTGGGAAGGTGGCTCAGTGGTAGAGTGCTTGCCTAGCATGCATGAGGCCCTGGGTTCGATTCCTTAGTACCATATAAACAGAAAAAGCGGCAAGTGGAGCTGTGGCTCAAGTGGTAGAGTGTTAGCCTTGAGCAAAAGAAGCTCAGTGGCCAGACCCTGAATTCAAGTCCCAGGATTGGCAAAAAAAAAAAAAAAAAAAAAAAAGCACAGCCACACCTTTGTTTTCCTAGAAACAGAATAGTGAGACCCTTTCTCAGGTCGGGTCATTTCAGTATTGCTGAATTTGTAGATACTCAGTAAACATCAGTGAATTTGCTTCTAGGCCTCCGCTGATGCCCTAAGGCAGACTCAGTTGAACTGACTTACATTATGCAGTGTCTGTGGCCTACAGGCCTCATTTTTGTCACTATAAGAGGTCGAATGGCAGCTGGCCATGGTTATTCCCCACCTATAATCCCAACTACTTAAGAGGGAGAGATCAGAAGGATTGCAGTTTAAAGCCAGCCCACAGATAAAAGTTAGACCTCATCTCAACAAACAAGCTGGGTATAGTAGTGCTTATCTGTAATCCCATCTACATGGAAGGGATAGATGGGTGGTGGGAGGAGAGAGGGTAGGAGGGTCATGGTTCAGGTCTTGCTTAGGTAAAGAGTATAAGACTAAGCCGAGCGCCAGTGGCTCACACCTGTAATCCCAGCTACTCAGGAGGCTGAGATCTGAGGATCGAGGTTCAAAGCCAGCCCAGGCATGAAAAGGCCGTGAGACTCTTATCTCCAATAAACCACAAAAAAAACCAAAAGTGGGGCTGAGAAGTTGGCTCAGTGGTAGAGAGCTTGCCTTGCATGCATGAGGCCCTGGGTTCAATTCCTCAGCACCACATAAACAAAAAAAAAGAAAAAAGCCAGAAGTGGCGCTGTGGCTCAAGTGGTAGAGCGCTAGCCTTGAGCTGAAGAGCTGAGGGACAGCGCCCAGGCCCAGAGTTCAGGCCCCACGACCGAACCCCCCAAAAAAATAAATAAATAAAAAAATAAAACCAAAAGTGGTGCTGTAGCTCAAGTGGTAGA
Source organism: Dipodomys merriami (assembly GCF_024711535.1). NCBI lineage: Eukaryota > Metazoa > Chordata > Mammalia > Rodentia > Heteromyidae > Dipodomys > Dipodomys merriami. Next base: position 4,520,378 of record NW_027206013.1, read on the forward strand.
GTGCTAGCCTTGAGCTGAAGAGCTGAGGGACAGTGCCCAGACTCAGAGTTCAAGCCCCACGACCAACCAAAAAAAAAAAAAAGAGTAAAAGACTGTATCGTTTGTTTTGTTTTGCTTTTTTTGTTTTGTCCGTGGGGCTTAAACTCTGGGCCTGGGCACTATCCCTCAGCTCTTCAGCTCAAGGTGTGCTTTACCACTTGAGCCACAGCGCCACTTCTGGTTTTCTAGTGGTTTTTATTGGAGATAAGAGTCTCATGGACTTTTCTGCCTGGGGTTGGCTTTGAACCACGATCCTCAGATCTCAGCCTCCTGAGTAGCTAGGATTACAGGCGTGAGCCACCGGCACTTGGCCAAGACTATATCTTTAAAAAATAACTAAAGGGGCTGAGTATGTGGCCTAGTGGTAGAGTGCTTGCCTACCATGCAACATAAACAGAAAAAGCTGGAAGAGGTGCTGTCGTTGAAGTGGTAGAGTGCTAGCCTTGAACAAATGAAGCTCAAGAACAGTGCCCAGGCCCTGAGTTCAAGCCCTAGGACTGGCAAAACACACACACACACACACACACACACACACACACACACACACACACACACACACACACACAAAGCAAAAAAGGACTGGAGGCATGATGCAAACACAAAACCCTGGGTTCAAACCCCAGCACTAGACGAAAAACAAAGAGGGCAGGTGGCAGAGGCTCAAAGTCTCAAGGTTCTTTAGAGTTCTTCCACCCAACCCTGATAAACAATCTTGTTGCTAAATCAAGCATTATTTTATTTTGACATTGCAATTTAACCCAATGAGCTGCACATCTTTCACAATAACTTTATTTCTGGCACCTGGGATGGAATTAAGAGGCCAAATTACAGTATACAGAAAATAAAAAAGATAAAGCATTCTCCAGAATATACCATATACTAAACCATAAAACAAGTCTTAATAGGGGCTGGGAAGGTGGCTCAGTGGTAGAGCGCTTGCCTTGCATGCCTGAGGCCCTGGGTTCGATTCCTCAGCACCACATAATCAGAAAAAAAAAAAGCCGGAAGTGGCGCTGTGGCTCAAGTGGTAGAGTGCTAGCCTTGAGCTGATGAGCTGAGGGACAGCACCCATGACCAGAGTTCAAGCCCCAGGACAGGACCCAAAAACAAAACAAAAAACAATTAAAAAAAGACAAGTCTTAATAAATAAAATAACAATAAGATTAAAAATAAAGGAAACCGGGAAAATTGAACATTTTTGATCACCAAGGATTAATAGTTTGTGTGTGTGTGTGTGTGTGTGTGTGTGAGAGAGAGAGAGAGAGAGAGAGAGAGAGAGAGAGAGAAAGGGAGTGGGGGAAGGGAGGGAGGGAGAGCATGTGTGCTCCCTAGTCCTGGGACTTGAATTCAGGACCTGAGTGCAATCCCTGAGCTTTTTTTGCTTAAAGCTAGCACTCTACTACTTAAATCACAGCTCCATTTCCATCTTTCTTGATGATTAATTAGAGATAAGAGTCTTTCAAGAAGACTTCCCATGTTCCTGGATAGGCAGAATTAATATAGTGAAAATGGTCATACTGCCAAAATTGATATACACATTTAATGCAATTCCCATTAAAATCCCAATGACGTACTTTACTCAAATAGAGAAAACAGTCCAAAAATTCATATGGAACAACAAAAGACCTAGAATAGACAAAGCAATTCTAGGCAAAAGAAAGAATGCAGGAGGGATCACAATACCGGATTTCAAGCTCCACTATAGAGCCATAATAACAAAGACAGCTTGGTACTGGCACAAAAAGAGACTCGAAGACCGATGGAACAGATTAGAGGACCCAAAAATAAAACTGCATTCGTACAGTCAGGTGATATTTGACAAAGGAGCCAAAGAACAGTGGAAGACTCATAGCCTCTTCAACTATTGGTGCTGGGAAACTGGGCGGCTACATTCAGAAAACTAAAAGTGGACCCTAGCCTGTCACCAGGCACCAACATCAACTCAAAATGGATTAAAGACTTTCACATCAAACCTGACACTCTGAAAATACTGCAGGACAGAGGAGGAGCGACACCTGAACTTACAGGCACAGGCAGGAACTTCCTGAACAGAGTCACAAGGTCACAACAAATTGGAGAGAGACTCGATAAACAGGACTATCTTAAAATAAAAAGTTTCTGCACATATCAAGAAATAGCAACCAAACTAGAAAGAAAGCCAACTAATTGGGAAAAATAGTTACCATCAAAATATCAGACAAAGGTCTAATATCCATAATATACAGGGAACTCAAGAGACTAACCCCTCACAAATCTAACAAGCCAATCATGAAATGAGCAAGGGAGCTATAAAGAGAGACTTCTCAGAAGAAGAGATAAAAATGGCAAAGAAACACATGAGGACATATTCATCATCCCTGGCTGTAAAAGAAATGCAAATAAAAACACTGAGATACCACCTTACCTCAGTCAGAATGGCTCACATCCTAAAGTCAGCCAAGGACAAATGCTGGAGGGGATGCTGAGAAAAAGGAACCCTACTGCGTTGCTGGTGGGATTGTATACTAATACAAACACTTTGGAAAGCAGTCTGGAGGTACCTCAGAAAGCTAAATATAGACCTCCCCTATGACCCAGCCACACCACTCCTAGGCATCTACCCTGAACAACAGGAACCAGTATACAAGGACACATGCACCTCCATGTTTATTGCAGCAGTGTTCACAATAGCCAAGATATGGAAACAACCCAGATGCCCCACTACTGATGAGTGTGGTACCTATATACGATGGAATATTATGCAGCCATTAGAAAGGACAAAATAATGGCATTTGCAGGGAAATGGATGGAACTAGAGCGAATTATTTTGAGTGAGGTAAGCCAAGAACAAAGACAAATGGCACATGGTCTCCCTGATATGTGGATGCTAAAGCCAAAACGCAAAGTAAACAGGACTCGAGAAACAAAGGACAGCCCCTCATTTTGTCTATCATTGCTAAATGATTCCATATTCTTGAACATAGGTATGGTATACATATATGCACACAATGGAGGGAAGCCAGGAAGAGGACGCAGAATAAGGGGGAAATGGAACAACACACAACAAAGGGGCCCATCAGCTGCACTGGACATAGAAGAAACCCAAAGACAGCGATGGGAAGGGAGGAATGAGCAGGAAAGAGGGAACAGCCTACACTACGCAAAAGGAAAGAAATGTAAACATCACTTGATGTGGAAGAAATAATTGTACTGTCAAAGCTCATAGAATTCACAAACTTTATAGACCATGATAAATACAATTTACCTTGTCTTTGTGACTTTAACTAAGTATCCCTATTCCACAATACTGTGAAATATGTGAAATTTATGTAATACCTAATCTCAATTAAAAAAAGAAAAGAAAAGTGAGAGAAGGGATTGGTTAGGAGCGATGTGTGACAATGTTGTCAGACACCTTGTATTCATATACTGTCTTGTAGAATGGGAACTTCTTTGTACAACTACTTAAAGATAATCATAATAAAAATGTAAAAAAAAAAAAGTCTTTCAAGGCTTTTTTGTCCATGCTGACTTTAAACCAGGATCCTCAGAACTCAGCCTCCCGAGTAGTTAGGATTATAGTCATGAGCTACTAGTGTACAGTAAAGAGGTTAGTTTCTTTTTATAAAGGATCATATTAGGGTTTTGACTGTGGTTAATCCACAGTTTACTATATTTTTGAAATCTTTTATGTCTTAGCCATTTAGGAAAAAACTTTTTTATCATATCAAATCCTAACACACATACTGGTATGTTTATAAAAACTGTGTTACATATTATATTTTTATTATAATTTTGAATAAAAATTGTTTTATGAAACCCTTGTTTTTTGTTATGTCTTTTACAACAATTTTATTATTAGTTTTTTTTTACTTTTTTTTTGGGGGGTCCGGTTGTGGGGCCTGAACTCTGGGCCTGGGCGCTGTCCCTCAGCTCTCCAGCTCAAGGCTAGCGCTCTACCACTTGAGCCACAGTACTACTTCCGGCTTTTTTCTTTTTTTGCTTATGCGGTGCTGAGGAATCGAACCCAGGGCCTCAGGCATGCAAGGCAAGCACTCTACCACTGAGCCATCTTCCCAGCCCTGGTTTTAATTTCCACCAGTTTTTTTTATTATTTTAATTAGCGTTATGTTGCAATTGTTAGTAAAATGTTACCTTTGTTTTTGGAGATACCAAGTAAAGTGTTTGAATTGCTCCCCCTGCTGTTCCAAATCCGCCTCGACCCGCTGGGCTCTTGGGCACCGTCTCGTAGCCCTCCAGCCCCGCCGCACCGGAAAGCGGCGTGGCTTCCCCCGCGACGCAGCTCGGAGGGAGTTGATCATCTACACCCGAGGTCCGCAGAGCCGAGCAGCCCCTGCGGGCCGATGCTGGCCTCCTCCGGCTGGGCGCGCCCGGGCCGCGGCGCTGGTGGGGCTCGGTCCTGGGCAGCGCCAGGAGGTCGAGGGTCGCTCCGAGTCGCTGGTGGGAGAAGCGGCCGCTTTGCCAGGCAGGCTCCAGTGGCGGGTTGGTCCGACGTGGAGTCACCTCGCTCAGGGAGGGCGTCTCTCTGGGTCTCCCGCTGCCCTGGGTTTTAGTCTGGCCCTTTATTTTTGGCTAGGTCTGATTACCAGGGCTATCTTGGTAACAGTTTCGCTTCTGGCCAGGTGTGGTTATTGATGAGGGCCGAGCTGGCTTGTCTCTAGCTGAGTTTGGTTATTGATGAGGGCTGGGTTGTCTTGGTGATGGATCTGCAGGCTCCCTGTGTGTGTTTTTTAGCTACCCATTTTATAGTTTTAGCTTTTAACTCTTACAGCTTAGTATTTTATGTTATTTTACAGCACACATATATTTAATGTTTTGTTCAATAGTTTAATATTCACAGTCATGTCAATATTCAATAACACACTGTGTCAGTGCATACTATGTCAGTATTCTATAAGACACTATGTCAATATTTATTATATTCACCACAAGCAGATAGTGGCCCACTGCTTGCTGGACAGCTTCCAATGTTTTCTATTGTTCTGAGCCCCCTCATACAACACTGATTTGTATAATAAAAGGCATATGTTATTTCCAACATCCAGAGTCTAAAACATACACAGTCTCATTTTCTTTTTCTTTTCTTTTTATCAGTCGTGGGGTTTGAACTCTGGGCCTAGGCGCTGTCCCTCAGCTCTTCAGCTCAAGGCAAGCGCTCTACCACTTGAGCCACAGTGTCACTTCCAGTTTTCTGGTGGTTTATTGGAGATAGTCTCACACACTTTACTGCTGGGGCTGACTTTTAACCATGATCCTCAGATCTCAGCCTCCTGAGTAGCTAGGATTACAGGCGTAAGCCACCCACACCCCACCATGGCCTCATTTTCTAGTGGTGGTAAAAGGGCAGAAGAATCAAGAGGCGAGGCAGTTTTTCCCTGATTGCTGGAAGGATTAGGCGTGATGATTATGCCCACTCATTTCCAAGAAACAGAATTTTGTCAGAGATTATCAGTCATCTCTGCTGGTAGTGGTATCATAATGCTACAGACAGGATATCTGAGGCTGAAGCTTTTATCTTGTTGCCCAACAAGACACCATCTGGGTCATGGAAGTTTTAGATATCAAAATTTAGAAGGATTCACTTAAAACCTGACTTACCCATTTCAGACATATAGGCAGGGTCGTTTATAGTCACAATGGTGTTTGGCTTGGATTTGGTTGGGTAATACTGGGTGGCAATTTAGGGCTTCATGCTTGTTGGAGAGGCATTCAATCACTTGACTCATGCCTCCAGCCTTTTTTGCTCTGGTTAGTTTTGAGACAGAATCTCATTTTTACCCCCAGACTGGAACAACTGGGGTGTGTGTGTGTGTGTGTGTGTGTGTGTGTGTGTGTGTGTGTGTGTGTGTGTGTGTGTGTGTGTGTGTGTGTGTGTGTGTGTGTGTGTGTGTGTGTGTGTGTGTGTGTGTGTGTGTGTGTGTGTGTGTGTGTGTTGTTTTTGTTTTGCCCATCCTGGGGCTTGAACTTGGGAAGGGCCTGGACTCTGTCCCTAATCCTATCTGTGCTCAAGGCTAGAGCTCTACCACTTGAGCCACAGTGCCAACTTCTGGTCTTTTCTGTTTATGTGGCACTGAGGAATCAAACCCAGGGCTTCCTGCATGCTAGGCAAGCTCTCTACCACTAAGCCACATTCCCAAGACCTACAACATGCTTTTTCCTTCTTCTGTTGACAGGTTCTTGCAAATCCTTTTACCCAGGCTAGCCTGGAACCTCTACCCTCCTAATCTCTGCCTCCTGAGTAGCTAGCATTAATCACCGATGTCTAGTCTAAAAATGTTTATTTTGAGACAGGGTTTTGCTATGTAGCCTGGCTGGCCTTGAACTTGTAATCCTCCTGCCTCAGCCTCTCAAGTGTTGGGATTACAAGTCTGCAATTTCTTTTTGTTGTTGTTTCTGTGACAAATACCTGAAAGAATTTATTTTGGCACTTAGTCTCAGAGAGTTTAGTCCCTGGACAGGTGAATGCATCACATTGGGACCAAGGGCAGGATATTATGGCAGCGGGAGTGAATGGCAAAGGATGCCACTTCATGAGAGCCAAAGACATGCTATGGATTTCCAAGGCATCCTCCCCCAATAACCTACTTCCTCTAAAATACCCCTACCTTCCAATAATGCCATCCCTGACCTAATTAGGTCAGAGCCTTCAGGATCAAATCACCACTCAATAGCACCACCAGCTGAGAACAAAACCTTCAATATCTGGTGAGCCTTCTAGGGCAGATGTTTTATATCCAACACCCACACCTGGGTGCCATTCTTTTTGTTTGTTTTGTTTTTTGTCGGTTGTGGGGCTTGAACTCTGGGCCTGGGCGCTGTCCCTCAGCTCTTCAGCTCAAGGCAAGTGCTTTACCGCTTGAACCACAGTGCCACTTCTGGTTTTCTAGTGGTTTATTGGAGATAAAAGTCTCACGGAGTTTCTTGCCCGGGCTGTCTTTGAACCGTGATCCTCAGATCTCAGCCTCCTGAGTAGCTAGGATTATAGGCATCAGCCACTGGTGATGAGTACATTTATATCAAGCATTGTTGCCTCCTCCTTTGTTTCCCCTTCCTATCCCTTCCCATTCCCCGGTCCCTCCCCCTGTGCTAACCTTTTTATGTGAGGATAGGCCTCCAGAAGCCAGCAGCTCCCCAGTATCTGGCTCCAGAATTCAGAGTCCATTTCCTGGTTCTTCTAGCATAGGTCCACCCCATGGTAAACAAGTTTGAGTCTAGCTTGTTGAGTAATGACCTTGGGCAGTTACTGTCCCTCTCTGATCCCCAGTCTCTCCTTTGGACTAGACCTGTACTCACTTGAGGGAGTGTGTGTGTGTATGTGTGTATGTATGGCAGTTCTGGGGCTTCAACTCAGGGTCTGGACACTTGAAACACAGCTCTACTTCCAGCTTTTTTTTGTATGTGGTTAAGTAGAGATAAGAGTCTCATGGACTTTCCTGCCAGGGCTGGCTTTGAACCACTATCCTTAGATCTCAACCTCCTGAGTAGCTAGAATTACGGGTATGAGCCTGGCCTTACTTAAGTTTTTAACATATTTTATGGAAAAACAGTGTTGCATAACAGCACATTTTATGGTCACATAATAATGGATAGCTTCCCCCTGCTATAGGATTATATGGAGCCTTTTCTGCTTACCCAAAATCTCCTAGAGGAAACTGTAGCACAGGGTGCCCCATTGCATATAAATTCTTACCACTGGATATATGGACTTATTTCTTTTTCTTTATTTTTTCCTTAGACAATACTTTCTGATGAATATCCTGTAGATCCCAGCAGTTTTAAAAAAATTTATATGTATATATATATATTTAAATTTTTATCAGTTTAAGTCCAAAAACCCATTAGAAGGAAGTTATTGTGCTGTTATTCCTTGAATAAACATTTCCTTTCTGTTACGGATAGCTGAATTCTGGCCTCTGTATCCCTTCCGCTGCCAGTGGCCACATGCTTGGGGCCTGGTTGTTTCATTTTACTCAGGACAAGGACATACTGGTATTTAGAGCTGAGGCCACTGACCTTTTCTGATGGTAGAGACAAACCCCTGGTTACTGATTCACTTCTAGAATACTGCAGAAGTGTTGGAATGACACTTTGAGCTTAGGGTTACAAAGATTGTGACTCCCATCCTGGGCACCATTGGGCTCATCATCATGACTCAGGTTACTAACTGCCATGACATAAGGACACTTAAGAAACCAGTGGTCAGAATACCCATCAGTGAGCTTGGAGGCAGTTGTTCTATCCCATTCTAGCATTGAGAGCACTGTAGCCCTAACCTACAGCTTGACTGAAACAGTATGAGAAATTCAAAGCCAGGGCTGGGAAGGTGGCTCAGTGGTAGAGCGCTTGCCTTGCATATAAGAGGCCCTGGGTTCGATTCTTCAGCACCACATAAGCAAAAAGAAAAAAGCCGGAAGTGGCGCTGTGGCTCAAGTGGTAGAGTGCTAGCCTTGAGCTGAAGAGCTGAGGGACAGCGCCCAGGCCCAGAGTTCAGGCCCTACAACCGGAACTCCCCCTACCCCCACCCCCCGGCCAAAAAAAGAAAGAAAGAAAGAAAGAAATTCAAAGCCAGAGGTAGCAGCTTAGCTGCATTCTGATTCATTATCCACAGAAGCTGTGAGATGTTGTTGTTTCAAACTGGTTAAGTTTAATATCATCGTTCATGTAGTAATTTACAACTAGTAAAATTCCGCAAAGCCTAATACTATCAATGTATGACTGATCCTATTGGTAAAATTGGTTATATATATAATGGTGGAAATAATCCATTTTGTGACATGTTCTTTGGAACTGAGGGCTCAGTGTGCTCTGGTGGCCCATAGAGATTATAAGGCAACAGAGAATGATGGCCTCATGAGGTGATATGCAGACAGGAGGTTCATACCGGGGAAGGTGGTACTATTGTCTACCAAACACTAGGTAGGACTAAATAGATTAGCATGGTAGAATGGCATGTGTGGCCTCTGACTCCTGAGTACAGGTATTGGTGTAGTCTCTGGGGCCCAAATCTCTGCCCTAGCTTGGCCTCTTAGCTCTTAATGGGGCTTCTAATTTTAGTATACATGCTGCCAAAGCAAGTACAAGTGAAGTTGTTCAGTTGTTGTTGGTGGCACTGAGGTTTGAACTCAAGGCCTTACACTTACCAGGCAGGTGCTCTACCTCTTATGCTACACCTCCAGCACCTGATGGGATTTCTTGCTGACGTGCTTAGTCTATGACCTCACTATCCCTACCCTTTACTGCATCCTGGCCTAACCACCCCATCCTATTTTGTCCTTTCTGCTTTAACACCTGCCTCATTATTTGTCTCCTATAACTGCATTTACTCATTTCTCAAATGCCCATGGCCCACGGTGAACTCATCCAGGATAGGGCCCCTCTTTCTAGGGTGGGAAGAGGGCTCCAGCAGAAGTGAAGGGAAGGTCAAACTCACTACCAACTCTATAAGGGGAGGCAAACAGAGTACCTGTATGCTGCCCAGCACATTCTATCTGGGCACCCCAGATACAGAGAAAATAAGCATGGCCCCTGGACAAGGATGACACACAAGTTCATGAGGCTTTCCATAGGTTTAGAAAGAATGGTATTCAATCATTTGCAAAGAAATGGAAGGACCTAGGAAAAAATCATGTTAAGCAAGTCAAGCTCCGAGAGACAAAGGATGTATGTTTTTTTCATATGAAGAAGCTAGAATTAATCTATAAATAAATATACACTTTGGGGTGTTTCCAAGGGCACACAAGTATATTTACTGAAATATGGTAGATTCAGGGGAAAACTCAAAGGGTGTCATTTGTTAGAAAATCTAACTCACAGTCCAACAAAATTAACATCAGGCCGGGTGCCGGTGGCTCACACCTGTAATCCTAGCTACTCAGGAGGCTGAGATCTGAAGATTGTGGCTCATAGCCAGGCCAGCCAGGAAAGTCTATGATACTCTTATCTCCAGTTAACTACCAGAAAACCAGAAGTGGTGCTGTGGTTCAAGTGATAGAGTGCTAGCCTTGAGCTAAAGAGCTCAGAGACAGTGCCCAGGCCCAGAGTTTCAAGCCCCATGACTGATAAAAAAAAAAAAAAAAAAAGAAAGAAAAAAAAAGTTAGCACAAGGAATCAGGTACTCAGAATGGGGGTGGAGGTGGGGGAAGGTAGATGAATAAAGAGAGGAAGTGAGGGGAGGTGCAACCATAAAATGCAACGTATGTAGGGAACTCTGGGGCAGAGCAGTAAGTCAGGAAAGGGTGAAGAGGTTGGAATGATGACTGCGCATGACTGCGCAGTACTCAAAAGGGTGAGAACCGGATCCTCTGGAAAATTCAAACAGACCTTTATACAAATGTGAAAGTTACTACCCTTGTTTGTTTACATTAGTGGTTTGGACTCTAAAAGCTTGAGACCTTGGAAATAAGACAAATGTTTGTTCTATGGTTAAATGTTTACCACTCCCCTCTGCTTCCTCATGATAAGAAGTCAATTCTCACTATATGAGGTATACAAACTATACCTCATGTTAACGGTCACAACCACAAGATAGATTGATATCCTATGTTCTGCATGTACCTGTAGTGACCTCCCCTGTACTGAACTACAAAAATAAGCTTGTTTATGGGAGCTCCGGGCTCAGAAGCTGGTGAGCACTGGACCCCTTAGTTCCACACTTTCCTGTTCTGTCTTTTCTCATTTCTTCTGCTCCAGTATCCTGTAGTGATGTCCCAGGTTGTGGTTAGCAACAAATGTTTATATCCTGTTTCTTCCTCATTCTTTTTGATCCTCTTCTCCCTTTTAAAGAAATGCTTGCCTTTCTTATTTATTTTAGGTTTTTTTTTTTCCTTTTTAAAAATTTGTGCAGGGGCTGGGAAGGTGGCTCAGTGGTAGAGCGCTGGCCTTGCATGCCTGAGGCCCTGGGTTCGATTCCCCAGCACCACATAAGCAAAAAGAAAAAAGCCGAAAGTGGCACTGTGGCTCAAGTGGTAGAGTGCTAGCCTTAAGCTGAAGAGCTGAGGGACAGCGCCCAGGCCCAGAGTTCAGGCCCCACAACCGGACCCAAAAAAACAAAACAAAACAAAAATTTGTGCAATATGTTTTGAGGTAAAACAGTATTTTTTTGAGATAAATTATTTTATTACCCAGATTTTTTGAATATTTGATAAAGATTAATTCTTTTTTTTTTTTTTTTTTGCCAGTCATGGTGCCTGAACTCTGGACCTGGACACTGTCCCTCAGCTCTTCAGCTCAAGACTAGCGCTCTACCACTTGAGCCATAGCACCACTTCTAGCTTTTTCTGCTTATGTGGTGCTGAGGAATCGAACCCAGGGCCTCATGCATGCAAGGCAAGCACTCACACCACTGAGCCACCTTCCCAGCCCCTAAAGATTAATTCTTTTTTTTTTTTTTGTCGGTCGTGGGGCTTGAACTCTGGGCCTGGGCGCTGTCCTTCAGCTCTTCAGCTCAAGGCGAGTGCTCTACAACTTGAGCTACAGCGCCACTTCCGGTTTTCTGGTGGTTTATTGGAGATAGGAGTCTCACGGTCTCTCCTGCCCGGGCTGGCTTTGAACCGCGATCCTCAGATCTCAGCCTCCTGAGTAGCTAGGATTACAGGCGTGAGCCACCAGCGCCCGGCTTAAAGATTAATTCTTTAAGTTATCACACAGATGTCCCAAATGGCAGTACCTCATTGTTTACTGAACTTTTGTACTTGTATTTTTCAGAGGAAAGAATACTATTGTAAATCGTAAATAGTCAATAAATACCTATTGCATGCAAATCTGTAACTGTTGGCAATGACATCTAGGAAGAAGAGATAAATAAAGTTTATTTCCTGTATAACCTTTAAAAAAAAAAAAAAAAGAAAAAGAAAATTGAAGAACCAGGTACCAGTGGCTCACGCCTTGTAATCTTACTTAAGAGGCTAAAATCTGAAGATCATGGTTCAAAGCCAACCCTGGACAGGAAAGTCTGTTCTGTGAGACTTTTTTTTTTTTTTGTCAGTTGTGGGGCTTGAACTCTGGGCCTGGGCGCTGTCCCTCAGATCTTCAGCTCAAGGCAAGAGCTCTACCACTTGAGCCATAGCACCACTTCTGGTTTTCTGGTGGTTTATTGAAGATAAGAGTCTCACAGACTTTCCTGCTCGGGCTGGCTTTGAACCTTGATCCTCATATTTCAGCCTCCTGAGTAGCTAGGATTGCAGGCCTGAGCCACCAACACCCGGCTGTTCTGCGAGACTCTTATTTCCAATTACAACAAGTGGCACTATGGTTCAAAGTGCTAGAGTGCTAACCTTGAGCAAAAGAGCTCAGGGGCAGCTACCAGACATTAGTTCAAGCCCTACAGCTGACAAAAAAAGAAAAAGAAAAAGAAAAAAAATGAGGGAAGTGGGGTTGGGATGGGGGAAAATGATGAAAAAGATGACAAGGGTCAGGTGCTGGTGGCTTGCACCTGTAATCCTAGTTACTCAGGAGGCTGAGATCTAAGGATTGTGGTTTGAAGCCAGCCTGGGCAGGGCCACCCTGTGAGAGTCTTATCTCCCATTAACAACTCCAAAGCCAGAAGTGGTTCCATGGCTCAAGTGGTAGAGCTCTAGCCTTGAGCACAAAGAGGCTCAGGAACAGAACTCAGACCCTGAGTTCAAGGCCTACAACCAGGAAAAAAAAAAAGGGGGTGACCTGGATCAAGATTCATTGTATTGGGGCTGTGAAGGTGGCTCAGTGGTAGAGCACTTGCCTTGCATTCATGAGGCCCTGGGTTCATTTCCTCAGCACCACATAAACAGAAAAAGCTACAATGGTGCTGTGGCTCAAGTGGTAGAGTCCTAGCCTTGAGCTGAAGAGCTGAGGCACAGCACCCAGGCCCAGAGCTAAAGTGCCACAACCAAAAAAAAAAAAAAAATTCATTGTATCCATATAAAATTCGTTGTATCCATATACTACTCGGTTGAATGGCAACTCTTTTATACAACTACTTAAAGATAAAAATAAAATAAAGTCCACAATGTGGAAGTCAGAATTAGGGCATTAATTCTGTGGAAGACTTGCTCCCAACCCAAGAAGTTTGCTCTGGTTCAATGCCCCGATCCTTTAACAGTTTTTGTTTTGTTTTGTTTTGTTTTTTGTTTTTTGGGTCTGGTCGTGGGGCCTGAACTCTGGGCCTGGGCGCTGTCCCTCAGCTCTCCAGCTCAAAGCTAGTGCTCTACCACTTGAGCCACAGTGCCACTTCCGGCTTTTTTCTTTTTGCTTATGTGGTGCTGAGGAATCGAACCCAGGGCCTCATGCATGCAAGGCAAGTGCTCTACCACTGAGCCACCTTCCCAGCCCAATAGTTTTTTTTTTGTTGTTTTTGTTGGTCATGGGGTTTGAACTCAGGACCTGGGTGCTATTCCTGAGCTTTTTTGCTCAAGGCTAGCACTCTACCACTTTGAACTACCTCTCCACTTCTGGTTTTCTGGTGGTTAATTGGAGATAAGAGTCTCCTGGCCTTTCCTGCCCAGGCTGGCTTTGAACCAAAATCCTCAGATCTCAGCCTCCTGAGTATCTAGGATTACAAGTATGAGTCATCAGTATCCAGCTCTTGTAACAGTTTTGAGGCTGCTAGATCAGCCACAACTTTCAAACATTTCCTTGTTCGTGAGTAGAATTTTGATATAAAATGATTTAAGTGAAACCCTGGAACCCATTACCTGGCAGGTAAGTGCAGTTAGAGTTGGAACACAGGGTGCAGGGTACATGAAAGGGTTGGAGTCCTGCTACTGAACTTCCAACTCTGCTCCTTCCTGTGGATCTCAAGTCTCCTTTCTACTTCCTCCTGAAGCCAGCTGTTCTCCACCTTTTTGTCATTTGTGGGGGGCTGAATTCTGGGCCTGGGTGCTATCCCTCAGTGCTTTAGGTCAAGGCTGGCACCCTTCCACTTGAGCCACAGTGCCACTTCCGGCTTTTTTCTTTTTGCTTATGTGGTGCTGAGGAATCGAACCCAGGGCCTCATGTATACAAGGCAAGCGCTCTACCACTGAGCCAACTTCCCAGCCCGTTCTCCACCTTCTTTAACAAGCAGTCTGAATTCTGAAGCCCTTCTACAGCCACTGCCTCTCTAGGCTTTGGATGAACATCAAGGTCTGAGTAGAGGGATTTGTCACAACTAAAATGGGAACCTGCTAGGACCTATGAGATAGGAATCCTGCAGCTTAACACAAGTTCATGAAGGCCAGCCAAGAGATACCACTATTACGCAGTAAGAGTAATGTTTATTGAGAATGGCTCATTACAAATAAAATATATTTATGTATAAAATCTCTGCAATGCAAAAGATCCCTTTCGTCCCCTTGTGGCTGGAGGGAACAAAGCCACTTTCTGTCCCACATGGCTTCAAAGGTTGCACTGACTGGGGTGCAATGTGAGGATGGGCTAGGCAATTGAGGGTGCCATGTGCTGTGGACAAAGTCCCTGATGTCCAGGCTCTTTTTTCAATCCCATTTTCATGAATTGTGCAAGAACACAGTGTGGCTTGTGTACTGTCCTTATGATTCTCCTCTGTGTCTTGGGGATGAGCAGGGTTTTGTGTGTGTGTGTGTGTGTGTGTGTGTGTGTGTGTGTGTGTGTGTGTGTGTGTGTGTGTGTGTGTGTGTGTGTGTGTGTGTGTGTGTGTGTGTGTGTGTGTGTGTGTGTGTGTGTGTGTGTGTGTGTGTTGTTAATTTTACCAACAGGTGACCTGTAATCTATAACTTGCTCTGAAAATCCATTATCTAGACCCAAAGACACATTTCTAAATGTCCTGAATGGAAGAGGTGCTGTGACTACTTTCTGTGGAGGTCACTTCCCAATGACCACCATGCCAGCATCTACACCACACTTCATGTACATCCACATAACATGAGGGCTTCACTTGGTCCTGTCAGCTTCCTTCATGAAGTTATTCTTGTGAGAAGTTCACCTGAACCTCTCCTGAGGACACTCACACTTCACAGCAGCTGTGAGTACTAGGGGCTGGAAGTCAGAATTCCCTGGAGCCATGGGTGATCTAGCATTAAGGCAATGAAAATGAAACCAGACAAAAGCTAACATGAGTGTCTGAAGTCCAGGGTTGCTTCCTAACTGAAAGCATCTCCCTCTTGGGCCAATGCTGTCCAGTATTGAGGAGCAATATGGGTAGGTGATCTGACAGCCCTTTTAAGCGCAAACTACCTCTGCCCCTCAGAGCTACCAAGATGAGAGAGGGCCACTGGTGGGCAGGAGAAGCAGCTGCTTCCATATCATACCTGGGGTAATAGAAGATCAAGTCCCAGGAATATAGAGATGGTGTGCTATCAGGGTATGCCTGCCTCTTTGCCAGAGGCAGTCCATGAGACATGGGTGTCCCTAGCCTCTTTGAGAATGACCTATTTCCCTTGTTTCTTAGGTACAGATGTAGGTTCAAGATCCAGCTCCACCAGTCTTGAGAGGCTGTCCCCAGTGCTCAAGCCTCCTCCTCTGTAAGGTAAGGGGCTTGGCACTCGGACCACTGGCTAAGCCTCTTCTTTGAAAAAACTTGAGCTAGCCTACCTGCTGTGTGAAAGAGGTACTAGTGGTTCCAAAGTACCTGCAGTCTCACTATTATTGTTTTACTTGAAGGTGACACTCACCCCCCCCAAAAAAGCAAAATCTTAAATTTCAATAAAATAAACATTCCTGCTTCCAAAAAGAAAAAGCAATCAATTTCTGTCATTGCTACTTGCTGTGCTGTATGATCCTGGTGTTACCCTCCTCTGTTAAGACAGAAAGGAGCCAATGTTCCGTGCAAAAGGTCCTGGCGTTGAGTGGGTAGGAGCTGTATGCTGCCTCCTGACCACTGTTCTGGGAGCACAGGCTCTAGCACTCAGCCTCCAGAGACCTGGCGGTCCCCACACTCAGATGACAGCCCCTGCTCTTCAGATTCAGGCTGGTGCCAGAAGGCGTCAAGGAAATGAAAGGCTCTCTCAGGTCTGGGCAGCTGCTGATTCCTGGAGAATTTCTGTGCTGCTGGCTAACAGAGCCAGTAGTGGAGCCAGGCCCAGCAACTCCCAAAGGCCCTCCACCCTATGGAACTGTAGTACCCAAAAGGCTGGGAGCATTCCTGTCTGCGCTGCAGACTGGCTGTGAGGTGTTTTATGCTGCATTAGCCTTGATAGTGGTCACAGAAACTTGCACATGCTGAAGGCAGGAGGCAGTAATAGTGGCATCCACCATTGGGCAGGGTTGGGGAAGGGGGTGCTATGGAACACTTCTAGATCCAGGCTTTAAGGGGTCCAGTTTCTGGGGCCTGGGTTCAGCTGTGCTTTCTCCAAACACAGACGCTATCTTGACAAGCAGCAGAAGATCACACACTTCTCTCTCCAAGGATCAGTCCTGAGGCCAGAGCTTTCCCCTTGCCAGAAGACAACATGGGTATCCCTAAGGAAGGACTTCATCTGCACACAGTTGGAATTGGGTTTGGGGTCCGGGGGGAGACTCCCCTCAGATGCTCTGGGGATGTCTTCAGCAATCAGCAGGTGTTTAGGGTAAGTGGCATGGTGACGCATAGCACTGGTTGACAAACTAGCTGTACCATAGTTTCCTAGAGTTCTCCAGGGCTTTGTCAGGCAGACTGATGCTACAGTTCTGCATCCTAGCCCCAGAAGCCCCCAGCCTGGGCATCCTGAGTAGACCTGCCTGGCTAGGGGCAGGTAGGCCTGGGCATACCAGGCTCTTACTGTCAGCTGTCCAGGTAGACAAACAGGATGTCCTCATCTGTGCCATAGCTGGTTCTGGCCTCCTCAAAGTTACTGATGCTGGTGCTGCACATTCCTGCTGAGGGTGGAAAGGGAAGAGTGGGGTCAGTAGGTGGAGGGGAGCTAGGTCTGAGTATGTACCACCTGCTTAGCTGCATCTTGGCTCAAGTCTTCCTCATTTTAGCAAATGGAGAAAGTCCAGGGAGAAGAAGAAAGATGTTCCAGGCCACATGGACAGGTCAGAGAAGTCTTTCCATGGCCTGAGGACAGATAGCTAGACTTTCTAACAAGTCTGCCAGCTATCTTGAAAGGTTGGGAGGGGTGGAGATTACAGCCTGGGTAATTGAGAGAAGACTTGGGCAGGAGTGTGGAGCTAGCGATGTGAGAGGGAGGAATGGTAAGAGGCCAGCAGAGCTTCGTTTGTGGCTGGTTTGCTCGCATGGCTAGGAGGGCAGTCCAAACGACAGGAACTTAGGAATCAAAGAGCTTTAGGGAGATCCTGGGTTGAATGGGAGGAAGTTGTAGGGACCAGGCATAACGGACAGTGAGCACAGACCAAACTATTCTACCCTGATTCCAGTACTCACGGTCAGCAAAGGCTGGATTGTTGTAGAAGATGCAGCCAGTGGCCCTGTTGTAGCCACGTAGAACGATGAAGTGGCCCTGGTAGTCAGGGGTGCGACAGAAGCAGCGGTGGCCACTGGGAGCGAAGCAGCAGTACTTGACAGGGCTGGAGCACAGGTCACAGTGCAGCACCCCTGAGTTCACCAGCACGATGGCCACATGGCCCTGGGCCAGGTGTGCTTGGATGTCCTGCACACTTACTGTACTGTGGGTAGGAAGGGGGTCAGCTTGTGACATTGATGCTCAGTTCACATCTCTCAAGTGGATGGAACCAAGCTTGCACTCCTGTTCCCTGGCGTTACAATGTTTTAGAGACCTGGCTTTGTCTTCTCTGTGCTCTGAGCTCCTTGCAGAAAAGTCCTTGTTTATTACTGTGACTTGAGCTAAGCATGGGACTAGTGTGTGTATGGGTGCTGCAGATGGGTGAAAGGAAGAAATACTGAAAACACAAGGATTAGCTGGCCCTGTCAGCAAAAGCAGGCCGGAGGTCAGCTCCAGATGAACCCAACTGAGGGCCACTGGGGCAGCACAAAGAATGCTACTCCTAGCCTGGAGTCTGGATCATGAAAAATTATTTCTTCTTTACCCCCAATCCTATGTGGTTTATATTGGAAATGACCAGCCCAATTTAATCTAACTGGATTAGCCAGATGCAAAAACCAAACACTTTTCTGAAAAGCATTTCTTTCTTTCTTTTTTTTTCTAAGACTCTTTGTGACAAAAAGTATCAATCAGAAAAGGCTGACTGAGGGGCCGGGAAGTTGGCTCAGTGGTAGAGCGCTTGCCTTGCATGCCTAAGGCCCTGGGTTCGATTCCTCAGCACCACATAAGCAAAAAGAAAAAAGCTGGAAGTGGTGCTGTGGCTCAAGTGGTAGAGTGCTAGCCTTGAGCTGAAGAGCTGAGGGACAGCGCCCAGGCCCAGAGTTCAGGTCCCATGACCAGACCCAAAAAAAAAGGCTGACTGACCCCTTAACCAGGAGGCATATGATTCAACCCACCCTTCTGGTATCCCCTAGAAACTAGCAACTTCAAGTAAAAACCCAAAAGAGACAGAAGGTGCTTTGGGAGGCCTAAGCTAGGGACGCCATTTTGCTGAAAGGGCTGCAGTTATGGGGGAAAAAATAAGCAGTGGTGGACTGGAAGGGAAGGCTGTAGCTTCATGCAATCATGGGGGTGGAAATGCTGGGCTCGGATCACAGCACAGACACAATGATGGGGATGGCCCTAGGTCAGTTTCCCTCCCTGAGAAATAAGACAGCAACAGACATGTTGAGGGTCCTCCCTAAATAAATAGTAGTTACTTTCCTTCTCTCATGTATTCATATGGCCAAAGGATGAATAGAAATTTGCTTCTCTATTTTTCTAATTTACCTATCATGTGGTTAAAATTATGTTAACAAGAGACCAAGTATCTGTAAAGAAAGGGACAATTGAGAACAGTTGTCCAGCGAAGGACCACTAGGCTAGGGATTAGAAACAGCAGGCTTGCACATGGCCTCCACAGCCAGCCTGGAAAACACCACCAACGTCCAGGCAAGGAGTCCCTATAGTCTGTTTGTACCCAGCCCCCATCATATAGATGAGAATGGGGAGGCCCCAGTAAGGTCACAACTCCTGGGACCAGGTTTTCCTAGGCAGCCTACATACTTGGTCTTCCCTGCTTCCTGTCTTTATCAATCACCTTGCCAGCACATTCTGCAAGCTGTCACTTCTACATTAGGGCTTCTGTGTTCTGTCTTGTGTCATCATCCTATTAATAATCCAACAGCTGGCCAGCTTTTCTCACTCTCCTGTCCCTCCAACACGGGCTCAGGATCCATCCCAGGCCAGAGCTTGAGCTATGTAGCCTCACTGATCACCAGTGTATGGAAAGACTATCAAGGCTCAGATGGACAAAATCAGTACCCACAGCTACCTAGGTAGGAGCCCTAGTTCTTTCTAACTTGTATTCCAGCTTATCCCCATCACCATCACAAAGTCTCCCCACCTGCAGTGTCACTGATGATGAGCAATCACTTACCATTTCTCCACCAGCACCTTGCAGGCCTTGGCTTGTGAGAAGAGTTGGTTCACTCGGGTCTCTTCTGTGTCAAAGTGCTTCCTATAGAAGGACTGAAGAGAGAAAGGCAAGCCAGAGTTGTCACCTACTCCAGCTATCTTCACCCCATTTGGATGAAGTGATATTATGGGGAGAGAGCAAAAAGACACAGAAGCCCTACTACAGGGCAAGCAGCTCATAAAATATGCTGTCTGTATAGGCCATATGAGGTTTGTGACCAGGGAACAGACAGGACCATAGAAGCTGGAAAAGGATACAAGCATGGGCAGCCAAGCTTGCAGAGGACTGGTCACCTTCTGGTAGCCATCTGTAGCAGCCTAAAGCAAATGGGGGCCAGCCCCTTTCTATTCTTCAACCAGTCCAGATACACAGGCCTTTCCCCCTCTCCCCGCCCCCCCCCCAACACACAACACACAGGCCTTCTTTATCTGGCCTGGAAGGTTCAAATGAGAGTTAGGATGACTGGGCCATGAAGTCAGCAGCGACTCTGCTCTGCCAAGTTTTGGAGCATAAGCCAAGATCTGCCTGTATGGTAGTTCTGGCTAAAACTAGTTCCGGCTTTGTAAGAAGGTAGAACATATTGGTGTGTTACCACAGCTATCTATTTTAACATTATTTTTTCAAGAGAAAAAAATAAAAGAAAGACCATCTTGGTTTTCATCAGAATATGAATTACCCAGCCTAGAGCCAGCTGTCCTTGTGAAATAAGAAAATGAGCACGCAATAGCCATATGAGGTCTGATACACTGTACGGCCTTGAGCCTGCCTTGTGCTGGTGGATAGTAGGGAAAGATGAAGATTCTCTGGTTTGCATGGAGGGCAAGGCTGTTCCTCAAGATTACCTGCCTGTAGCACATCTACTATTGGTCCAGCTTTCTGTATACTTACATGACCACTTAGGTGTCCAGGCCTTGACTGCTTTCTCTTCTAACTAGTATAACTGGCCTATGATACTGGTTGGCTCCAGGTGAGAAGGTACAGTGACTGGCTGCTGACCCGATTCTTTTTTTTGTTGTTGTTGTTGGTTGTGGGGCTTGAACTCTGGGCCTGGGCATAGTCCCTCAGATCTTTTTTTTTGGGGGGGGGGCGTGTTTGTGGGGCCTGAACTCTGGGCCTGGGCGCTGTCTCTCAGCTCTTCAGCTCAAGGCTAGCACTCTACCACTTGAGCCACAGCACCACTTCCAGCTTTTTTATTTTTGCTTATGTGGTGCTAAGGAATCGAACCCAGGGCCTCATGCATGCAAGGCAAGCACTCTACCACTGAGCCACCTTCCCAGCCTCCCCTCACCTGATTCTTGTAACCTTTGTCAACACCCAGAGTCTGGGTACAGAAGCGGTGCCTCACGCCAAAATGGCGCATCAGATAGGCCAGGTCAATTGTCCAGATGCTTCTGGTCAGCCGCAGCTCTTGTAGGGCACTCTCAAACTCTTCATCGTTCAGATGGCCCAGGTACCTGTGGGTAGACCAGTCAAGGTCAGCTTGCTCTTGAGAAGCTGGATCAGGTCACTCCTGCTCCCAGAAGGCTCTGTCCTTCAGTATGAAACCCTAAAACCTTCCCACATGCTGCCTGAGCCCAACCCCAGGGCTGTCAGGGTGCACTCTGCCTGTGGCACTATCTAACCTGCAATTCTTACATTTCTGCCCACTCTGACTTCACTGATTTCATTTTCAAAGATGAGGCCCTTAGAACATGAGTGGTTTTCAAGGTTTTAGGCACCATTTTGCTAAACCCCTTTTCCATAATCCCAAACGTATAACACATGAGGAAGAAGCTGCTCTGTGGCTTCACAGAGCCAACTGAAAACTTTTTTTTTTTTTTTTTTTGTCAGTCATGGGGTCTGAAGTCTGGGCCTGAGCGCTGTCCCTCAGTTCTTCAGCTCAAGGCTAGTGCTCTACCACTTGAGCAACAGTACCATTTTTCTGCTTATGTGGTGCTGTGGAATTGAACCCAGGGCCTCATGCATGCAAAGCAAGCACTCTACCACTGAGCCATCTTCCCAGCCCCTGAAAACTCTTGTACAAGGTAATATCTATAGTTTCTTTTGGCTTGTTCAAGTTTTTTTTAAAAAAATATTCATAGAGCATTCAGCTCTATGAATGAGGCTCCTGGGAGGGTGGAGGATATCCTTTCTGCTAGGCTTGGGTCCCTACGACTTTCCTGGCCATTCCAAGTTCTAGGCATTAGCACAAGTGGAGACCCGGGCAGCTGATCTACCCTTTGTTTACATTTACAAATGCAATAAATGGAAGGTGGGTCTCCTACAAGCCTCAAAGATAGACACATAAACAAATGAATACCAAAGGAGGTTTCCTGTGTGTCTCTTGAGCCATAGTAGGTGATATGTACACTCACCGTAGCACCATCCTGGAGCAGGCCAGGCCACAGTCCCAGTGGTACAGCTGTTGGATGATGGGCACAGGTAATTGCACAAAATCCCCTGCACAGAAACACAGGAAGGTCTCAGGTCTCAGTACTGTGCTTGCATTACCACCCCTGATGAAGACACCCCTATCACCTACCACTGAGAGCTCAAGAGCCTTCTCACGGCTATTCATTCTCTTTACACCATTGATGGTTCCCAAATTACAGCCAGATCATATTGGCTCTACTGAAAATCCTCCTGTGGGCTGGATCCGATATCTTTCAGGACACCACCACCATGGTTGCTGCCCTAGTGTATTCTGCTTCCTCTCCAGCACCAGCCTACTAGCCAGGCAGAACCACTTGTCATAAGCCCTTACATTGGTGGCCTTGCATACCACTGCCTGGATGCTTCTGGCTCTCCAGAAGACAAATGTCTTCCCCTGAACCTCACTCCTTTGAAGTGTTGCCCCTCTCAGGCCTGGTCCAGGCATTTCCTTCAGAGTCCTTCTTTTAGGAGGAATTCCAAGGAGACAAGGATAAGGGCTGTTTTCCTTCCTAGTTTTAAACCAAGATCATCAATGTGTGAAGGCTCTTATAGCCCCCAGAATCATCAATGTGTGACAGCAATTGTTAGGAGGAGGTAACTGTCATACAAGCTGTATAAGTAGAATTCTCCCACAAGCTCTATCCACCACTGTCTCTGGCAACTTCTTAGTTTGTCCTTGCTAGGCTATGAAGTGAAGCAGAAAGGGCCAAATGTAGGTGTTTTAGTCAGAGCTTTGCCTCAGATTAGGTTTGGGTGGAGTAACCAATTTCCTCTCATTGGACAGAATTTGGCAAGTCCTAAAGTGGGGGACTTTGGTCTGATTTGGTCATTCAGTTGACAAATATTTTCCAAGAGCCTTGTAAATGTATGACTGTGTACTCTGGTGCAGTGATACCAGAAGCAAGGTCCTTGTCCTGATGGAAAACAAAAACAAATATGAGATAACCAACAGGCTCAGCTAGGAAAATGATGGGGATGTGCATCAGGGAGGTGACAGTCAGGGAGGTGACAGTCATGAAGACAGCGAACAGCATGTGCTGTTCGCACATGGCCTTCCTAATTTGCTCTATCATGAATCTGGGCAAAGTTCAGAGTCTAGATGAGCATGATGGGGGTGTACCTGTAATCTCATACTCAGAAGGCTTACATAGAAGGCTAACCAACTTGAGTTTGAGGCTAACCTGGACTATATAGTAAGATGTGCCAAAGGGGGAAAAATGCTCAAAGTTGGGTCACACATCCAAGGTTATGCAAGTGCCCACAGGAGGCAGAATAATAAGGCAAACAGGCCACCTGTTGAGTTACCCTGACACTTGATTCCTCTATGAAATGTACTACCAAAGATACTACCCACAGAGCGCCAAGAGAACTTGGGGCAACAATGTACAGAAAGCTTTTTACAGCTGCTGATATGAACCCTGCTTCTCAAAAGGAACCTCTAAAAGTTGCCTTTAGGCTGAGAAGGTGGCTCAGTGGTAGAGTGCTTGCCTCGCATGCATGAGGCCCTTGGTTCAATTCCTTATCACCACATAAACAGAAAAAGCCAGAAGTGGCGCTGTGGCTCGAGTGGTAGAGCACTAGCCTTGAGCTGAAGAGTTGAGGGAGAGTGACCAGGCCCAGAGTTCAAACCCCGCGACCAACCAAAAAAAAAAACATTTGCCTTCACTGAAAACTCTTGTAACACTGCCTCCTGCTACTGCCATGGATTCAGTTCTTACTCCTGCCTGTCCTCTGCCCCAGATTCTTCCCCCTCATTTGTCTTTGCATAGAGCAGCAAAAGAAATTCCAGCCATGGTTTCCCATTGCTGCTAGAATAAAGTTCTCACCTCTTACTATAGCTTGTAGATCCCTGCCCAATCTGGACCTGCTACACTCACCTCAGCCCTCTGCATTCCAGTTGCTCTGTGAACCCTATACCTTCTTTCTAGTCTAGTGCCTTTCCATGTTTGCCACCCGGTCTGGATTCTTCTTTTCCCATTGCTGTTGTCACTGAGGTCCCCAGATCCAAATCTGGTGTATTCTTTTTTTCTCCTCACTATGGCTTTGTCATGAAGAGTGTCCTCCTCCATGACATATTTTTTTTTCTTCCTCAGTGCTTAGAGAAAGTAACAATGAAAGAGAAGCTACTCTTTCTCCCACTAGATTTTTAAGCTTCCGAGGGATAATGACATGGCTTGAGGGTGCTTCCCCAGCCTCACACAAAATTTACATTGAAACATAATTCCCCACTGCAGTACTATTAAGAGATGAGACCTTTGTGGGAGTGAGTTAGGAACAGATTAGTGCCTTATAAAGGGGTCAGAAGAAACTAGCTTAGGTCTCCCCAGCCCTTCTGATCTACTATGTGAAGACGTGGCATCTCTCCTCTTCCCATCCCTTCCTGCCAGGTGAAGACATTTGGATGAAGAACTATCATGAAGAATGGGCCTTTATAAGACTCAGACCAAGCCAGGCACCAGTGGCTCACGCCTGTAACCCTAGCTACTGTGGAGGCTGAGATCTGAGGATCAGAGTTCAGAGCCAGCCCGGGCAGGAAAGTCTGTGAGACTCTTATCTCCAATAAACCACCAGAAAACCAGAAGTGGCACTGTGGCTCAAGTGGTAGAGTGCTAGTCTTGAGCTGAAGAGCTGAGGGACAACACCCAGGCTCAGAGTTCAAGTCCAACAACTGACAAAAAAAAAAAAAGACACAGAACATGGTGGCATTTTGATCCTGGACTTTCCACTTATGAAGCACTCACTGTATCCTAGGTTGAAAAACATAAAGATGACTGGAAACTCAAACCTTGATCTCCAGGGACTTATATTCTAAAATAGTTCCCCATAATGTTCTAGTGGAAAAGAGCTCTTTGCAAGATGTAGTGCTGTCAGGGTAGATGTCTTCCCTTTTCAGATCCCTCATTGTGACTGTATACAGCTTTTTGCTTTTCTCTACTCCACAGCTTTTGCTCTTGCTGAACCCTTAACTCTGGAAATTTCTGTCCCATCTCTGAACATCCAAATGTTCTATCTAGTCTCTCTCCCTCTGAAGGCCCCTCAATGTGGAGTCCTTAAGGTATTACATGTTTTCCCACTGGACAGAGAATTAATTCTATGGTGGCAGGTGGGGACAGGATTGCATTTGCCTTCCTGTCAGCTAGGAGTATTCAGACACGTTTATAGTTTTCTTTCCTTTCTGCCTTAATCCCCCCCCCGCCCCCCCCCCCCGGGGCCAGTACTGGGGCTTGAACCCAGGGCCTGGGTGCTACAGGTCCTTTAGATTTTTTGCCAAAGGTTAGCACTCTATCACTTGAATCACAGCTCCACTTGGCTTTTTGCTGGTTAATTGGAGATAAGAGTCTCAGGGACTTTCCTGCCAGTGCTGGCTTTGAACATGACTCCTTAGATCTCTGCCTCCTGAGCTAGGATTATATGTGTAAGCCACTAGGCTTACACATATAAGGCCTACCTAGGCCTTAACCTTTGGCATGATCTGGACTAGATATCACTGCAGTTTCCCCTGCCCCAGGCTTCCAAACTACCTCTAGGAAGTTAAGGATTCCCTCACTATACCGTGGCTGGGCTCTGGCACTGACTAATTGGGCCCTCTTCTGCCAGACTTTGACCTTGTCTATGTCTTCTATGGCCAGCTACAAAATATGGTACAGGACAGTTGCTAGGTCCCTGGCAAACTTAGCTGCCCTTCACCAGCCCTGGAACCCCTTTGTCCTGAGGTCCCACAGGATAAACATGACCATATAGCCCTCCCTGTCTTGACACAGCAGGTTAGCATGTAGTAAGAGGGAGATGTAACTGTGGGGATTGATAAGGTTAGGTGAGGCTTTGGCACTTATTCTGATAAATATAGACCTCAGAGACCAGCCAGATGTTGATGTTTAGAGCCAAGGGACTACTCCATCTATTAAGAAAGTCCTGGCTTTACACTACTTAAAGATAATTTTAAAAAAAGAAAAAAAACACAAAACACAAGAACAAAAAAGAATTATGTCATTGCAGGAAAATGGAGAAAACTGAAAGTCACCATGTCGAGTACGTGTACACACACACACACACACACACACACACACACACACACACACACACACACACACACACACACACACACACACACACACACACACACACACACACACACACACACACACACACACACACTGGAATTCTATGCTTCCATCAGAAAGAATGACTGCCCCTTCGTAAGGAAATGGAAAGACTTGGAAAAAAATCATGTTAAGTGAAGTAAGCCAAACCCAAAAAAACATAGGTCTCATGGTTTCCCTTATTTGCAATAGCCAGTGTATTTCTAGGATAATCTTAGCAGATGAGCAGAGTAGCTCATTAGCTATGACCATATAAGATGAACCTAAGGAAATGAACTCCAAGACATGGGCACAGATGTTTTTCTGTGTTGTTGTTGTTGTTAATGTACTATGTGATTTTTTTGTTTCTTTTGTATGTTCTTCCCCCTATGGTATATCCTCTGTTGTAACTGTGTTTGATTTTGGCACCCTGGTATTATGTATATATTTATTTGAATTAGGGAAGGGAAGGAGAACAACAGACAAAGGACAAGGGGGCAACCAATCTAACAGTGAGATACATAAAACAAAATGCTGGAGATGATCTGTACAACTTGGGGGGGAGGTGTTGGGAGGAGGGAAAGTAGGAGAAAATTGAGGGAAGGAGTAACAAGGTTGACAAGAAATGTACTCTTTACCTTACTTATGTAACTGAAACCCCCTCTGTATACCACCCTGACAATAAAAAATAATAAATTAAAATAGAAACAAACAAAAAGAAAGTCCTGGCTTAGTTCAGCTGTCATTAGGGAAGGAAGACTGTTCTTGAACACTTAACCCCTTTAAGCCTCAATGTGCTCACCTGCAAAAGTGTAAATAACAGCAATAATTACTTAACTAAGAAAAATAACAGACAGCCAGGTGCTGGTGGCTCATGCCTGTAATCCTAGCTACTCAGGAGGCTGAGATCTGAGGATCACGGTTCAAAGCCAGCCAGGGCAAGGAAAGTCCGTGAAACTCTTATCTCCAATAAAACCACTAGAAAACTGGAAGTGGTGCTGTGGCTCAAGCGGTAGAGTGCTCGCCTTGAGCTGAAGAGCACAGGGACAGCGCCCAAGCCCAGAGTTCAAGCCCCACGACTGACAAAAAACAAAACAAACAAAAAAAAAAAAAAAACGACATATAGACAATTTAGCACAGTGCCTGTCTCTTAGCTCCGTACAAATGTGAACCATTACTGGCTGAGGCTCAGGAAAGGCAAATAGCTTATAAAAGATGAGAGAGTTAGGAAATTGAAAGAGTAGAGCTGTAAATCCCAGTACAGCTTCAGGCTCAATTCCATTCTGTAATCATAAAAGAGACTACTCCCATGGTGTGATGTTACTGTCCTATTAACACCTTAGGGACAGGATCCAGGTAGCTCTTGATCTCTTTCCTGAGATGTTCATTCATCTCACAGTTAGGAACATCAAACCTGTGCCTTAAGCACAGCAAGAATTATGACTTCCTCCTTTCTCCACTTCTTGGACAAGCAAAGGGCCCTGACCCCCTTGATACAGAAGGAATCCTAAAGTGAAGCTCTGAGGCCAGCCAAACAAGCGGCCAAGTCTGGGAAGTCGTGAAAAGACTCTCCCATTGCCCAGAGCTATAGGACAGTTCTCTCGGATTCTCGGCCTCAGGATCTTCATAGATCCCAGAGGGGAAGGCTCTCCCAAAACAGGACTTTTCGCTTCTGGGGAAGGTGACGCCAGGGCCATCCAGACCTTCCCACAAGGCCGCCATAAGGCATTTCAGTCCTGGGAGAATCAGAAAACCCCAAATGAACTAAGGTAGAAAGAGGGAGCCCAGGCAGAGGTGTCCTCCTGGCTAGGTTCATGCTCGAAGCTTCATAGTCAGGGCTGAGGCCGAAGTCGGCCCAAGGTCGCGCGGCCGAACCCTGCCCTGCGTTAGGGCGGGTCCCCCTCGGTCCCCGGGGTGAGGGCTGGGTCCTCAGGGAGGCACTGACCGGGCTCGAGCGGCGACCCTGCTGCCTCCGCCTGCGTCCTCATGACCCGAGTGGCGCGGGGCGCCCATGGCCCCAACCCGGCGCAGGTTGCAGCTTCGGCTTCGGCTGCGCTGGGAACGCGGCCGGTGCGTGTCAGATTCTCGGGACGCCACCGTGGTGGATAGAAGGGGAGGCGGCGGCTGGGCCGCCCCAAGCCCCGCCCCGGCCCTTCCAGACCTGAGGCTCCGCTCCTTTACTTAAGCCCGCCCTTTCCCTGCCCCAAACTTCGGTTCCTAGAGGTCCCAGCCTCCTGATTTATGCCCGTCCCTGCCATTCACAGTCTCGACTTTAGGTGGTCCCGCCCTCTTTCCCAATCCTCGCTCTGATTCGCAGGCCCTTCCCTGACGTGTTCCCAGGAAGCCACACCCCTTTCTCTCAACTCCGCCCGGAGGGCCGGGCGCGCGTGAACGCAGACTCTTTAGTGACTCTTCCCCTTTCCATCTCCAGACTTGTTTGCTTGCCACCCCAGGTGTCTGATTCTGTCTAATGTTTTATAGAGGCTCCAGGCAACCTTTCTTTAGCGGTCTTTATTTCTTCCGAGCCGGGCTCGGCTACACTCTACATCTCAGTTTGCTTGTCTATATTTTCCCTTGCTTAAGATGCCCCTTACCTGACGATGACAGGATCCAAAGGGTAAATTGCCCTCAGTCCCGCATCCTCTCGTCCCCGAGTCGAGGGTCCAAGCCCCGGATCTCCGCCTTTGCTGTCCAGCCGGTCCTTGGTGTGGGGTGTTTGGAAGTGCAAGCATCCCCATCTCCTCGCCGGCTCACGGGTTGAGGTTTCCGGCAGCCCCGCCCGCCGTTATCTGCTGTCTCTGGACACCGGAACTGCAGTGCCCGAGCCCATGTTTCCTAGCCGGCGGGGTGAGGCAGTTGCGTAGATCAGACTGCGCTTCTAGCTGGGCGAAAGGAAAGGGGCGGGCCCTGCGCACGGCATTTTGGGAACGCTTGGCATTCTGGGAGCGCGGGGCCCGCCATTCGCTTGCCTCACGCTTTCGCCGTCGCAACATTTTGTCCCAGAACCGAAGAGTAGGAGTGTAGGCCTCAGTCGGTGAGGAGAGGCCGAGGGCGGCCAGAGGAGACCGAGGGCGGGCAAGAGGAAGCCTTGGGGCTGGGAGCGGGAGAAGCTGGTGCTCAGCGGGGCTGGGAGAGGGAGGAGGGCGGGAAGTCTCGGGCACCAAAACAACACCATCGCTTCTCTAGCTTCGGGAACAGTTATTGGTTTGCTCCCCAAATATATGGTTTTTCACACTATAACTCTCTGGGTCAGCGTTTTTCGAAGCATCCAGGTAAATCATTGTGAAATCGTTCCTCGCAGATTTTCTCTGAAAAGACCCTTTGCATCTGTAGCTTTTCCTGTCTCCTCGTGCCTCTCTGCTGCAGGCGTTAGAAGTTACTCGACTTTTAAACTGTATGTGCCATCTATCTTGTAAATGCGACTGCTTTTTCACCGGATCTTGCAGTGTTCCCTCACTGGCTTCAGTATAAAATCCGGACTCGTGGCTGAAAGCCATGGATCCTCATCGAAGGAGTCAACCTCGTATTCCCTTTGGTCTCTTAAACACACACGATGATTTCAATCTTCTCAATAAAAGGTTCTTAATGAGAAGAAGTCAAGCACTGATGGTTCTTCCTTCTCCATGATCATTTTCTGCTTATAGCATGATAACACTATGATGTTTTTCTCTTTTAGTTTTGGTTTTGTGGAGTGCCAGGCCTTTTCAGTATCTATAAGATGACTTTTTGTCTTTCTCATTATAGAACTCTTCCTGCCAAGATGTCGATTGGTGTGCCAATTAAAGTCCTGCATGAAGCTGAGGGCCATATTGTTACATGTGAGACAAACACCGGTGAGGTATATCGAGGAAAGCTTATTGAAGCAGAGGACAACATGAACTGCCAGGTACTCTGCTTTGTCTTGAGGCTATGGAGGGACTGTGGGCCTTTATCTCAGAGGTCAATAAGGGAGTGATTTGAGGGAGGTCTGTATGAAGTTCTCATTCAGAAGTCATTTGTTGGATTGCTAACTTGTGACTGTTTCTTTTATAGCCTCTGGGACTGTGTGTGTGTGTGTGTGTGTGTGTGTGTGTGTGTGTGTGTGTGTGTGTGTGTGTGTGTGTGTGTGTGTGTGTGTGTGTGTGTGTGTGTGTCTGTATATGCGTGTGTGTGTCTGTATATGCGTGTGTGTGTGTGTGTGTGTGTCTGTATATGCACAAGTATGTTGAGAGAGGGAGAGTGTGTGTGTTAGCTTGGGGCTTGAACTTGGCCTGAGTGCTGTCCCTGAGCAGTTTTGTCCAAAGCTAGTGCTCTATCACTTGAGTCACAGTTGTTTTTGGTTTTGTTTTTGGTCTGGTCGTGGGGCCTGAACTCTGGGCTTGGGCGCTGTCCCTCAGCTCTTCAGCTCAAGGCTAGTGCTCTACCACTTGAGCCACAGCACCACTTCTGGCTTTTTTCTTTTTGCTTATGTGGTGCTGAGGAATCGAACCAGGTCCTCATGCATGCAAGGCAAGCGCTCTACCACTGAGCCACCTTCCCAGCCCCTTGAGCCACAGTTTTACATCTTTTTTTTTTGTGGCTAATTAGAAATAAGAGTCTTATGGCTTTTCTTGCTCAGACTTGCTTCAAACTTTGATCCCCAGATATCAGCCTCCTGAACAGCTTGGATTATAGGCATGAGCCACAGGTGCCAGGCTCCCCTCCCCCCCTTTTAAATTAGTGTACATTAGTTGTAAAAGGGAAGGATTCTCTGTGACATTTCCACACATATATATAAACATATCCTAATTAATTTCACCTCCTCTTATCACTCTCCTTTACCCCTGTAACCTCCTTAAAACTGTTCAACCATATTTATGCTCATTTATCCCTCTACTCTAAAAGAGACTTAGTCTCTACGATTATTAATCCCGAATATCTAGTATAAGTTTAACATTACAAAGTGTGTCAACATGCACACACATAAGCAGATACATACGGTTGAATACATGCCTTAGGAGTAAGAGGGCCTTAGTAGCCAAGTACAAAGCCCAATATTGCCAAAAAAGAAAAAAAAAATGAAGTGTATCAACACTTTATGTATGTGTGCTGATAATAGGCTTATTTGTACTTTGCTTTGACAGTCACATCTGGCATTCTACCAGTGAGCTTCCTGCTTTTTCATTTGTGGTTAATTGAAGATAAGAGGCTCTTGGATTTGTCTGCCAAGATTCTCAGATCTCAGCTTTCTGAGTAGTTAGGCTATAGATATGAGCTACTAGTGCCCAATTCAACACATAATTTTTGTGTAAAAAAAGGGGGGGATGGTGTTGTTTGAGTCCTCTGAGGTATAGATTCTAAGGCAATTAGATTTGTTGGAGAAATGGAAATGAAGGGTAATAGTGAGGAACAGAAATAGATAGGAAAGCTCAGTCTGGGATGATCTGATTGGGGAAAGGAGAGGGGAAGGGGAAGAGGGTTGAGCAGCTCACACTGGCAGCTTTAGGGATGTCTCATCCAGATAGAGATGGCTTCTGTGAGGAATTGAGCGTGAGACAGAAGTGACCTAACTTCATTCAGTATTCCCGCTGAGGGCAGTCATTGGCTGATAGCTTCTGGGGGCTGGCCTCAAGGAAGTGCTGGGGAAGATCTTAGAAATAGCAACTGAAGGCTGGCAGCTCCCCACACATCCTACAGCTTACTGTCTCCTGAAGAGTATGAAGCGGCAGGCTCCTAGTACTTCCCCATGATAATACTTGTCAAGACAAGGGTTATAAAGCATCAATAAGTTATTTGTGTGAACAGCCAGTTTATGTCTTGCACCTTTTACTTTTTTTTTTTTTTGGTCAGTCATGGGGCTTGAACTCTGGGCCTGGGCACTGTCCCTCAGCTCTTCAACTCAAGGCTAATGCACATGTTAACATATTCAGTATAACACCTTTTACTGTTTTCCAGATGAGAAAACAAAGTTGGAGATACTGTGTCTTATCTAGGGTCACATATACATCAAGTGGCCTGACTATTGTCTTGTAGAGTTTGTTCATTTATTTGTGATTTCTTTGTAGTTTTGAGCATCTATTGTCTCCTGCCAGATGGACCAATTTAAGCAGTTCCCTGGCATGCAGGGTGGCAGACATCTGGTGACTTAGGTTAATCTTCAGTGTCTGAGAGATGGACCGTTGGATGATGGGGGAGTGTTCTCTTATCTTTTTAGGAGCTTGGGCAGTGGTGGTAAAGGAACCTATGGCTTCATATATGGTATATAAGTATTTACAACATGCCCAGTGTGGTTTTTTGTTTTGTTTTTTTGTCAGTCCTGGGGCTTGAACTCAGGGCCTGGGCACTGTCCCTGAACTTCCTTTGCTAAGGATACCACTTGAGCCACAGCACCACTTCGGCTTTTTCTGTTTATGTGGTACTAAGGAATCAAACCCAGGGCTTTGTGAATACTAGGCAAGTATGCATGCCTAGAGGGATTGAGGAATCTTTTTTTTTTTTTTGCTGGTCGTGGGACTTGAACTCTGGGCCTGGGCGCTGTCCCTGCGCTCTTCAGCTCAGTGCTACTGCTCTACCACTTGAAACACAGTGCCACTTTCACCTTTTTCTGCTTATGTGGTGCTGAGGAATTGAGCCCAGGGCCTCATGCATGCGAGGCAAGCACTCCACCACAGAGCCATCTTCCCAGCCCCAGTTGGGGAATCTTGATATATGGTTCTACCACTTGAGCCATAGTACCACTTCCAGTTTTCTAATGGTTAATTGGAGATAAGAGTCTCATGGACTTTCCTGCCAGGGCTGGCTTTGAACCATGATCTTCAGATCTCAGCCTCTTGAGTAGCTAGGATTATGGGCATGAGCCAACAGTGCCTGGCTTCTACTGGGCTTCTTTATCAGAGGGACCTAAGGAAGTACAGCGGACATTGTGCAGTTAAGTGTTCCTCCCATTTGTGAGCTGTCATTTCATAGCTCCAGTCCTATGGCTGACAGCATCCTTACCTATTTTAAGGCACTTTAGCTTGTTAAATAGAATGAAAAGCTTAGGGTAGTGACTCGTAATATATTTATTCAACTGCTGAATTTATATGATTAACTACTGAGCTCCCAGGGCCTAAGACTGTCCCAAGATGATACCATCAGGCCAGAGTTGTTATATACCTCAGATATACCAACTATAATGTCAAGTTGTCTGACCTGATAACTTCAGTGATCTCAGAATGCAGTCCCTGGGGGCTGGGAATGAAGCACAGTGGTAAGAGTGCTTACCTTGCATGCATGAGGCCCTGGGTTTGATTCCTTAGCACTACATAAGCAGAAAAAAGCCAGAAATGGCACTGTGGCTCAAGTGGTAGAGTGCTAGCCTTGAGCTGAAGAGCTGAGGGACAGCACCCAGGCCCCCAGACTTCAGGCCCCACAACCCACAAAAAGAAGAAAAAAAAAGGAAAGAAATGCAGTCCCTGTAATGCAGAATAGACATACTGGTATTAGATATGTCTAGAATCAGGTTGCAGATCACCACCTGCTGTGATTTAACTTTTGACCACCTTCACCCTCTGTCTTCCCTTGGCTCTTAGAGTCTATAATATAGGAAATGTGATTGGTGACTAATAGGGACCAGTTACCTGCCTGTATTGTTTCACTAGGACAACCACAACAAATTTCTGTAGACCAGGTGATATAACCAACCAAATTTTGTTTTCTGAAATTTCTGAAGTCTGGAATCTGAGATGTTGGCTGGGTTAGTTCCTTATGAGGGAAGTTTTTTGTTTTTTTTTTTTTTTTTAGCCTTTCTTTTAGTTATCAATGGCATCTTCTGTCTTTTTTTTTCCACAGTATTTTTTTTTGGGGGGGGCGGTCTTTTCTTTTTTGGCATTGCACGTGCTAGGCAAG
Organism: Dipodomys merriami; assembly: GCF_024711535.1. Taxonomy (NCBI): domain Eukaryota; kingdom Metazoa; phylum Chordata; class Mammalia; order Rodentia; family Heteromyidae; genus Dipodomys; species Dipodomys merriami. Next base: position 4,554,142 of record NW_027206013.1, read on the forward strand.
TGCTTTGCCACTGAGCTACATCCCAGTCCCCTCTCGCCCCCCTTTTTTGGTCGTGGGGCTTGAACTCTGGGCCTGAGCACTGTCCCTGAGCTCTTCAGCTCAAGGCTAGCATTCTACCACTTGAGCCACAGCACCACTTCCAGTTTTCTGGTGTTTTATTGGAGATAAGAGTCTCACGGACTTTCCTGCCTGGGCTGGCTTTGAACCGTGATCCTCAGATCTCAGCCTCCTGAGTAGCTAGGATTATAGGCATGAGCCACCAGCACCTCGTCCAGCCCCTTAATCACTAACATGGTATATACCTAACATTGATAATGTATTTTTTTCAAACTGGCTGGATTTTATATTGTTTCATTAAAATCTGCTTAAAGATAAAAATTTTGAAAATTTTTATAAAAAATAAAAAACTATTTTTTTGCATCTTCTGTCTTAATACCACCTTTCCTCTCTAGTGTCTATACAAATCTCTTATAAGGACATTAGGCATTAGTCATTGCATTGGAGCCTAATGATCTCATTTTAACTTCTAAAGATTCTCTAAAGATCATGTTATGAGGACAAAGACCAATGTGTGAATTTTTTCAGGGATACAATTCAACTTAATAATGCCAATACAAGATATTGAGACTTAGTCTTCCAGAACCAAATATATTACTAAAACCCAACAAGCTGTATAAGGCTAACCCTGGCTACGGGTTAACACTGAGCACTGCTCTGTCACCTGCTGTCTTTTTTAACCCCAGTGAATCTTTGGAAACGAATGCATCCTCCTAATACTTTTTCTGCTTGTTCTTTGCTGCTGGAATTTAGTGTTTGACATGTGATTGTTTGATGTTTACTCTTTTCTGTTCTTTTCTCTTTTTGTTGAAATGGTCTCACTTTGTCTCAAAGATCTTCCTGCCTCTACCTCCCACAGATGTGTGCCATTATTCCTGGCTTGATGTTGGGTTTTGTTTTGTGCCGGTACTGAAGTTTGAACCCAAGGCCTGGGCACTGTTCCTTAGCTTTTTTGCTCAAGGCTGGCACTCTACCACTTGAGCCATACCTCCACTTCCAACTTTTTGCTGTTTAATTGGTGATAAGAGTCTCATAGACTTTACTGCCCAGGCAATCTTTGATTCTCATCCTCAGATCTCAACCTCGAGTAGCTAGGATCACAGGACTGAGCCATAACACTCAGCCTGATTTTTTAAGTGTTACTTATTTATTTGGTGTTAGTACTGGAGTTCTAACTCAGGGCCTTGCACCTCTTGGTTAGTTTTTTTCCTCAAGGCTGGCACTCTTACCATTGAATCACACTTCCATTCCTTTGGTGTTAGATTTCAATAACACTTTATACAATGAAAATGAGATGGATTATCACATTGCAAAATTTTGGAAAACAGATACGAGAGTCTCACAGCTATTTCTTTTCCTATGTGTTTTGAGTTTTTAGTATTCACTGTAAGTTTTTCACAAGGAGTTAGAAATGACTTAAAAATTTTATATAGTGGGATATTACTGTTTTGGGCTGTGCTAGGGATTGAACCCAAAACCTTGTGCATTCTAAACATTGAATCACATCTCTAGCTATCATCAGTTTTTTGTTATTGTTTGGTTGTGTGCTTTAGTTTTTGAGACAGTTTTGCTATGTGACTCAGGCTAATCTCATTTGCCAAGTAGCTGAGACTGGTCTTGAACTTCCAGCCTCAGCCTCAGGAAGTGCTGGAATTACAGGTATTCAGCACTCTGCCTAGCTTCTTGAGATGTGTAAATGAGTGAGTGTGTGTGTGTGTGTGTGTGTGTGTTTGAAAATGTAATGTATGCATACATGAAATCTATATTAAGGTCCTAAAGTAGTACTTGGTGGGTCAGGGATTTAAGTACTCTGCATCTGAAGTTTGTCTAGGAAAGCAGAAAGCTTGCCCTCCTACCCACCATACCCTACAACTACAAGGAAAGACTGCTGGCCAGTGCTACAGTGTTACAGCATCAGCTGTGGGTGGCAGTGCTCTCTCTGTGTTGGTGGGGTAAGTGAGTCCCCTGTGGCTATTTGTATTTGTAGCAGAAATGAGGTACCTGCAGTCTCTTACCCAGCAAGGTTGGATGATTTCGAACTATAGGCTACCAAATGAAGACGTGTCTTCTTGGCTCACTGCCTGAAGCAACCTGTTGTTAGTATATTTCAAGAGGGAAGCTAAGGGCTTTCTCTGCAAAATCAGAAGAAAATATTTCTTTGTTTTTCTGGGGGGAAGGTCCGGTTGTGGGGCCTGAACTCTGGGCCTGGGCGCTGTCCCTCAGCTCTTCAGCTCAAGGCTAGCTAGCACTCTACCACTTGAGCCACAGCGCCACTTCTGGCTTTTTTCTTTTTGCTTATGTGGTACTGAGGAATTGAACCCAGGGCCTCATGCATGCAAGGCAAACGCTCTACCACTGAGCCACCTTCCCAGCCCGAGAAGAAAATATTTCTTAAGAATGTTTCCTTAGTCTGGGAAGGTGGCTCAGTGGTAGAGTGCTTAAGCTCAAGAGCTGAGGGACAGAGCCCAGGCCCAGAGTTCAGGCCCCACAACTGACAAAAGAACAACAACAAAAAAGAATGTTTCCTTGCTGGGAATGTGGCTGAGCAGTAAAGTGCTTGCCTAGCATGCATGAAGCCCTGGGTTTGATTCTTCAGTATCACATAAACAGAAAAAGCCAGAAATGGCACTGTAGCTCAGGTGGTAGAGTGCTAGCCTTGAGCAAAAGGAGCTTAGGGGCAGTGCCCCGGCCGAGTTCAAGCCCCAGGACTGGCAAAGAGAGAGGGAAGTGCCTGGCGCTGGTGGCTCACGCCTGTAATCCTAGCTACTCAGGAGGCTGAGATCTGAGGATCGTGGTTCAAAGCCAGCCCGGGCAGGAGAGACTGTGAGACTCCTATCTCCAATAAACCACCAGAAAACCGGAAGTGGCGCTGTAGCTCAAGTGGTAGAGCACTTGTCTTGAGCTGAAGAGCTGAGGGGTAACTCCCAGGCCCAGAGTTCAAGCCCCACGACCGACCAAAAAAAAAAAAAAAAGAGAGGGAAGGAGGGAGGGAAGGGAGGAAAAAAGGAAAAGAAATTAAAAAAAAACTTTTGTTTTTTTTGGGTCCTGTCATGGGGCCTGAACTCTGGGCCTGGGCACTGTCCCTAAGCTCTTCAGCTCAAGGCTAGTGCTCTACCACTTGAGCCACAGCGCCACTTCCGGCTTTTTTCTTTTTGCTTATGTGGTGCTGAGGAATCGAACCCAGTGCCTCATGCATGCAAGGCAAGCGCTCTACCACTGAGCCACCTTCCCAGCCCCTAAAAAAAAAATACTTCTAGTCAGACTTTGATAAAGTATTAAAAAACCATCAGGGACTAGGGATATAGCTCAGTGATAGAGCACAATAAATACTAGAAAAGCTATGGGGACTAATAAGCATATAAGTTTTATTTTGTTATCTAGGCGGTTTTCTGTAGCCTTTTGGGGGAGTCCTTCATAGTTGCAGAATTTTTGGTAGTGCTAAGAATCTTCTGTTCCAACTATGGACAGTATTCAAGCACTTAGGATATCACATACTTTTTTATGATGGAAGGTTATTTTATTTAGTATATATTCTTTTCAAGACAAGTGTTACTGTGCCAATTAAAAATGGACACAAGTCATAAAACAATAGATGATTTATAGAGGAAAAAATTAAGTAGACACTTATGCAAAAATGATAGCATTATTAATAATCAGGCATGCAGATTCATAAACAATAAAAACCATCTATCTGAATATGGTAGCTCATGCCTGTAATCCTAGTTATGTAAAGTAGAGATGAAGAAGATTATAGTTTGAGGCCATGCTGGGCAAAATCTCAACAAAAAACCAGCCAGGTATGGTAATACATACCTGTAATCTAAGTGGTGTGGAAGCATGAGTAGCGCTCATCATAGTCTGAAGTTTGGCCCTGCAAAAAGCTTGAGATTCCTGAAAATAACCAAAAGCAAAAAGGGCTGGAGGCGTGGCTTAAGGCTCCTACAATACCACCAAGAAAGAAAAAAATGTCCAAAGTTGGAAATAAGATTAATGATGCTGGGCTGGGAAGGTGGCTCAGTGGTAGAGTGCTTGCTTTGCATGCATGAGGCCCTGGGTTCGATTCCTCAGCACCACATAAGCAAAAAGAAAAAAGCCAGAAGTGGCACTGTGGCTCAAGTGGTAGAGCACTAGCCTTGAGCTGAAGAGCTGAGGGACAGCGCCCAGTCCCAGAGTTCAGGCCCCACAACCGGACCCCAAAAAAAAAAATTTTTTTTTTATTATTTTTTTTAATTGTATTTTATTTTATTTGAGAACATACTGTACAGAGGGACTACAATTACATGGGCAGGATAATGCATACATTTCTTACCAAGCATTGCAGCCTCCTCCTTTGTTTACCCTTCACTTCCCTTTCCCGCCTCCCCCCTCCCCCCCAATTTTACCCCCCTCCCCCCACCCAATTACCCCCCCAAAAAAATTTTTTTAATGATGCTATTGAAGGGTTCTTTGCTGCACTGCCAGTAGAAGCATAAACTAATATATTTTTTTCTGGAAATGCATGTATTTAACGTGTTAGTATGTATGATTTTTTTTTTTTTTTTTTTTTTTTTTGCCAGTGCTGGGGCTTGTATTCAGGGCCTGGGTACTGTCCCTAAGCTGCTTTTGCTCAAGGCTGGCACTCTACCACTTAAGCCACAGCCCCACTTCCAGCTTTTTCTGTTTATGTGGTACTGAGGACCTTGAACCCAGGGCTTTATGCATGCTAGGCAAGCACTCTACCACTAACGCACACTCCCAGCCCCATTGGATAAATTTTTGTGCCGTTTTGTGTAGGAGTTCTAAATTTTGGACAAGTTTATGTGCCAGGAATATCATAGTACTATTTAAAATTGAAAGCCAAAGTATCTTTTACTAGAACTTAATAAAATTACTTGTTTTTGAAATGGTAATTGGGCACGGTAGAAAATGAGTGTCTGTTAAGTTTATGGTAAATATAAAGAAAGAAGAGAATAATGGCTGAGTGCTTGTAGGTTTGAAACCAGCCAGGGCAGACAAATCCAAGAGACTCTTATCTCCAACTAACCAGCAAAAACCCTAGAAGTGAAAGTATGGGTCAAGTGATAGAGCTCCAACCTTGAGTGAAAAAGCTCAGTGAGGTTATGAGGTCCTGGGTCTAAAAAGAAGACAGTACTGGTCAAATCAGTTTCACTGTACACAAAGTGACCCGATTCTGTATTGGGAAAACATGGTTGAGTTAAAGGTTCTGCCAAAAGCTGAGACTTTGGTGTGATTCTTCATCACTGAGATTACTGGTTAAATGACCCTACATCCAGCTCTTTGCTGCTTAATTGAAGATATGTCTCTTGGATTTGTCTGCCTGGACTGGCTTTGAACTTAGGTCCTCAGATCTCAGCTTCTTGAGTTGCAAGGATTAGAGGCATGAGCCATCTGTGTCCAATTTATTTTAAACTTTTGAGTTTTAAAAGTGAAATATGATTGAATATCTTTAAACTATACACATTATTTTCTGGATTGATTTTTTTTTTTCTTTTTTTGCCAGTCTGGGGGCTTGAACTCAGGGCCTGGGCACTGTCTCTGAGCTTCTTTTTGCTCAAGGCTAGCACTCTACCACTTGAGCCACAGCACCACTGCTGGACTTTTCTGTTTATGTGGTACTGAAGAATCGAACCCAGGGCTTCATGTAAGCACTCCTAAGCCACATTCCCAACTCCCTATTTTAGAGTAGATTGCTTTCATTGTACTTCTTTGCCCTTACCCTACAACACTTGGGTGTAAGTGGATGGTATAGGCTGGTATTCCAGTGGCAACTAAACATCATGGCAACTAAATTGGGTGTGTGTGAACTTGTCCTATAGAGTGTATACTTTTATTTTGTTTTGTTTTTCTTGCCAGTCATGGGGCTTGGGCGCTGTCCCTCAGCTCTTCAGCTCAAGGCTAGCACTCTACCTCTTGAGCCACAGCACCACTTCCAGCTTGTTCTGCTTATGTAGTGCTGAGGAATGGAGCCCAGGGCCTCATGCATGCAAGGCAAGCGCTCTACCACTGAGCCACCTTCCCAGCCCCAGAGTGTATACTTTTAGTATGTTGATAGTCCTGAACAGTTTGAAAAGCCATTTCAAACTCACTTTCCTACTGTATTGTCAACATTGCTTACTACTGATACCACATTTGAAGGGATGGGCCCCACATCAAGCAAGCCATCAGTTCTATAGTGTTCCACAGTTGGGTGTCCCCATTAGTCAGTACTGGCACTATCTGTATGGAGATAGCATCAGATATCACAATTCAAGAACTTAGTCCTCACTACTGCCCCTGTTAGGTACCAACTGCAAGCCCCAGATTGTTTTGCCTGCCCTTCTAGCCAACTGCTTATAAATTTTGGGATTCTCACCCAGGTTTTGATTAGTTGGCTCAAGCAGCTCATAACTTGGAAAAAACACTTAAATGTTTACCAGCTTATAAGGATATTGCAAAGGATACAGATGAAGAGGTAGATGTGTAGGGCAAGACATAGAGCACAGCCTCCAGAGATCTCCACATGATCTGTTAACTGTGGGCTTTCTGATTCTTATTCTCTAGGGTTTTATGAAAATTTCCATTGCGTAAGCCCAACTGAAGCATGGGCGGCCATGTAGAATGAAGGTTTGAGCTAATGCTAATAAAGAGGGAGGCACTCCCCCTGCCCTTTTTCTTTTTTCTTTTTTTCTTTTTAAGTACCTGAAGATAAACCTAGAGCTTTGTGCATCTAAGCAAGTACCCTGAGCCAGCTATCCAGGCAGGACCCCTTCTGAAATGGTGCTGTAGGTTTGCCATCTGATGAAGTAGATCTGTCCATCCATAGAAATGCTTTGAGAAAGTCAGAGGAAGATTAGAGTTTCTGTGACTTGCCTTGGAGAGAAGTTCTGGTTTCTGTTACCTTCCCTGAGAAGGGAGATATGAGCCAGGAACCGTGGATACATGATGTCACACCTGCTTTGCCTGCCTCTTATGTGAAAGTGTCAGTTTTTCCATTTCTAAACTTCCTCCAGTTAAGGTTCCCCCTCTTTTATTTTTTTTGGGGGGGGGTCCGGTCGTGGGGCCTGAACTCTGGGCCTGGGCGCTGTCCCTCAGCTCTTCAGCTCAAGGCTAGCGCTCTACCACTTGAGCCACAGTGCCACTTCCGGCTTTTTTATTTTTGCTTATGTGGTGCTGAGGAATTGAACCCAGGGCCTCAGGCATGCAAGGCAAGCGCTCTACCACTGAGCCACCTTCCCAGCCCCCCCCTCTTTGTGTACCCTGCTACATAACATATATTCTACCCTACTCCAGCATTGCTTCACTCTCCTGGAGCAAGCTTTTCCAGTCTTGGCCCAGGATGTCATTTCAGTTAAATATCTAGCTAATGCCATCTGTAGGTCTCATTGGCTGTTTAGGAAAGTTGAGTAAACTCTTTGCTTCTGCCTTTCATTGAAACTTAGTCTACTCAAAAGTTGCTGCCTTCATCTTAATGATGCAAACACAGCATGGGTTTATTAGTATGAAGAACCTTCCAGCCAGCTGGGAAAGCCTGAGAGCAATGGCAGTCAGGGTCTTAGTGTTGGAATAGAAGTCAGATAACACTAAGGGTTTTTTTGTTGTTGTTTTGTTTTGTTTTTTGGTCATGGAGCTTGAACTCGGGGTCTGGGCCCTGTCCCTGAGCTCTTCAGCTCAAGGCTAGCTGGCAGTCTACCTCTTGAGCCACAGCACCACTTTCAGTTTTCTGGTAGGTGAGATAAGGGTCTCACGGACTTTCCTGCCTGGGCTGGCTTTGAACTGCAATTCTCAGATCTCAGCTCCTGAGTAGTTAGGATTATAGGCGTGAGCCACCAGTGCCCATCTAACACTAGGATCTTTTGCTCAGCTAGGACATAGACCATTTGTGAAAGTGCCTAGATTGTCACCGCTGCTCCAGAGATTATCAAAACAAGATGTGGAAGCCAGGCACTGGTGGCTGTAATCCTACTCAGGAGGCTGAGATCCGAGGATTGGGGTTCAAAGCCAGACCTGGCAGGAAAGTCCATGAAATTTCTCTCCAGTTAACCACCAGAACACCGCAAGTGGTGCTGTGGCTCAAGTGGTAGAATGCTAGCCTTGAGGTCCAGAGTTAAAGCCCCACAACCAACAACATCAAAAAAAAAAAAAAAAAAAAAAAGATGTGGAGAGCGTGACAGGGAAAGAGTGAGATGTACTGTGTGTCTGGAGATGCACATGTGCACGCACGGGTATGCCATTACTGGGCTTGAACTTGGGGCCTGGGCACCATCCCTAAGCTTTTTTGCTCAAGGCCAGCACTCTACCACTTGAGCCACACCTCCACTTCTGGCTTTGTACTGGTTAAGTGTAGATTTTCCTGCAATGGCCGGCTTCTGAACTGAGATCCTCAAATCTTAACCCCCTGAATAGTTAGAATTGCAGGTATGCCTTATGAGCCACTGGTATCCAGTCTAGACATTTTAACTGTCAGTTATGTGTGACATTTCCTAAACTGCTGTTATTTGATAGGTAATTGTTACAATATTTAGACTTTGCCTTGCTTGATTTTCTCTTTAGCAATTCTAGGAAATATATAGTTTGTTGCAGTGGTTAAGAGTATAGATTTAAGCCAGGTGCCGGTGGCTCACACCTGTAATCCAAGCTACTCAGGAGGCTGAGATCTGAGGATTGTGGTTCAAAGCCAGCCTGGGCAGGAAAGTCCATGAAACTCTTATCTCCAATAAACCACCAGAAAACCGGAAGTAGCACTGTAGCTCAAGTAGTAGAGCACTCGCCTTGAGCTGAAGAGCTCAGGGACAGCACTCAGGCCCAGAGTTCAAGCCCCACAACCAACAACAACAACAAAAAAAGAGTATAGCTTTAGGGTCAGACCTGGGTTCAGACTCCAGCCAAGCAACAGAGGTGGCACTGTGACTTTGAGCAGTAGAAAAAGTGAAGAAGTTAATATCTAATCAGTATTCAGGAAATATTGGCCTTGTACTTTTCTCATAGGGGAGAGAACTGGGACTCAAAATTCTGGAGATATATTCTGGCTTGTACCTGGCAGAAGCTGCTCTTGTTACAGGCCTTTAGGCCATTTCTGTGTCTTCTGAGAAGCCACAAATGTATCTGGTAGGCTGGGAAGGTGGCTCGGTGGTAGAGCGCTCGCCTTGCATGCTCGAGGCCCTGCGTTCGATTCCTCAGCACCACATAAGCAAAAAGAAAAAAGCCGGAAGTGGCGCTGTGGCTCAAGTGGTAGAGCGCTAGCCTTGAGCTGAAGAGCTGAGGGACAGCGCCCAGGCCCAGAGTTCAGACCCCATGACCGGACAAAAAAAAAAAAAAAATGTATCTGGTATTATGGAGTCTGGATGGGATTAGGTTTCTCTATAGGATAGACCAACCATAACTGTGTTTATTTGTGGCACCAGAGGTTGTATATTCTTCAAGGAGGGAAGCTATATGGCAAGGACTTTGGAAGTGTGTGAAAATTTAAAGAAGTAGGGGTATTGTTGAGTCCCCAGGTTGACAGGGAACACAAAAGCCCTGTTGCCTTGAAGATAAAACAGGAGCAGTAAATGGAAGCTCTGGAAACCATTCTAGCTATAGAGATAAGAGCAGGGACAGCCCCAGAGCACTGCTGGTCTTTTCTCACTCTTGAGTTTTTAAGCAGAAACCAACTGGTCAGTTAGTGCTTGAAGGACAAGTGAGTGTACGATGGCAACAAGCAGAAGAGAACTCAAGGAAGACAGAACATCTCTGCCATGTGGACATTACCCATCTGGATAAATTATAGTCCTCTCATCCAGATGACTCATAAAGCTACTTCTGGTACACATGGCACCTATTGAATTTAGTACTGGCAGATTTGTGTTACCTTTCCGTACCCTGTAAGCCTCCAGGCTGGTTTTACCTAGAGGCCCTTTCCTCCATCTATTCATGTTATCTATTTAAAGAGCTGTCCTAGTTCTGGCAGTTTTTCTTCTGTCCACAACTTTGAGTGATCCCCTTGGTCTTATGTTCCTGCTGAGTTTTTGTTTTCCATGTGGAAGCTCTTGTATTGCAGGTCTGGAGAACAGGCACTACTGCCTCTACTTCTTAGTCCCTTATTATTTGCCCTTTCTAAAACACATACTTTGTGAGAGTCAGAACTGTATCTGGTATAGGCTCATGACTTCCAAGGTGGTTTTTGTGGTCTTAAGTACCAGGTGGTTGGTTGCATGGGAGGATGTGAGTTGAAACCCAATTAGGGCTCAACAAAATCAACAGCTCTTCACACATTGACTCAGGAAGCAATACTGGCTTAGCCAGTTCTAATCTGGAATCCTCAGCTTTCCACCTGTTTGACCTTGGACAAGTGTCTAGAATTTCTGTTTTGTTTTTAATAAGTAAAAATGGGAGAGTTTACACCTGCCCTGGACATGTTGTGAAAACCATTTATGTGAGGTTCTTTATGAAGTTCCTGGGGCCACACATGAAGCACAAACTCTCAGTATGTTTTACCAGCTCTATCTCTTTTATGTCACAATGTCCGTTTTTGCATTTCTAGACTTTCTAGTCAAAGCTTCCCCTTTTCATGTATCTGAGTACCATTGACCTTACTGATGAGCCTGGTGATTTCCTTCCAGATGTCCAACATCACAGTCACGTACAGAGATGGTCGAGTGGCACAGCTGGAGCAGGTGTACATCCGTGGCAGCAAGATCCGCTTTCTGATATTGCCTGATATGCTAAAAAATGCACCAATGTTAAAGAGCATGAAAAATAAAAACCAAGGCTCAGGGGCTGGCCGTGGAAAAGCTGCTATTCTGAAGGCTCAAGGTAGGTGCCCCTCTTGCTCTGCTTGCTCTGGTTTTAAAATAGGGGCTTACCTTGCATCTTTGAGGAAAGAGCCCTGATATTGCCTGGGACAGGAATGAACCAGATTTCAGCTGTCTCCCCACTCCCAGCCTTGCTAGACCATGAGGAGTGAGGGGAGCCTTACCCTTGTAGTTGTTTTGTCTCACCTGATCCAAATACAAGGCTTAATGCAAAATCCAAAGTAGCTCCTTAGGGAAAAAGTGAAGTCCTTGTGTTAATTGAAAGAAAATGAGTCCTATAATGGATTTCTAGAAGGTAATTCCCTTTGCAAAAATTCTGTAAGGAACCTGGGAAGGCTTGCTCTTATCTAGTGTGCTTTGCAGACTCCCTAGTGGGGTAGCATTCCTACAGAGAATGGGTAATGTGTTGATACCCAGCATAGTTCCAGATAAACAAGCAGGTATGAGCCAGCCTTTAAATACTGTTGGGGCTGGGCTTCTAGTTTCAAAGCTTCTTAAGTTTGAAAAGAAATCCTTCCTTTAGCACATACTATAAGTGGTACCAATCTGTCCCCAGTGACTCAGAGCCTGTAAAGTTCTGTCATTAATCAGATGAGGAAGCAAGTGTGGTCCTTAGTAACTGCCTTAGTGAAGTCTGGCAGTATGACTGAAGATGAAGTCCTTGGCTTCAAATTCAAATACCACCAAAAAATGAAGACACTTTCTTCATACTTGGGGAAATGATTAGTAGATGGGGAAGTCCCCGGACTCCATCAATAGCTTTAGGTGAATATTTTCATGTGAGGTAGCTTTTTAGTTTAAAGTCTAATCCTTCAAAATGCCCTGGTTGGAGGGCAGGTGGGTGGAGAGACCTGATGAGAAAACCTTGCTCTTCATCTCCTTGGCGATATGCTTCCCTCATTGTCATAGAGTGGCTGGCTATTCCATTTTCCCAGCCAAAGGGACACCAATGTAACATACTGCTACATTAGCAAGAACTTGGTGGTAATTGCTCAGATCTACTGACTCTAGTCTTATCAGCAGGTGTGTAGGTTTCTATGCAGCTTTCTTCCCCCTTTAATATAGCTCCAGGCTGTCTGGGAGAGCAGAGAGTAAAAAGACTCCTGTTAATATACATCCAAATATTTCATCTGTTCTGCAAATCTTCTTGTACCCTCCTGATCCCTTGGGTCACAGAGAACAACAGTGTTCTTTTGTTCTTTGTATGAGATGGTTATTTTATCTTTGCTATTAAATATATCTTTTATACAGAGACACTCAAAAGAATTCTTTAAATTTGCTACCAGAATTAACAGATGTTAACATTTAACACTTAATATACTTTAGAATAATAAAAATGAGCCAGGTATCTATGGCATATGCCTGTAATCCTAACTACTCAAGAGGCTGAGATCTAAGCATCATAATTCAAATCCAGCCTGGGCAGGAAATTTTTTTTTGCAGGGAGAGGGGTCGGTGGTCATGGGGCTTGAACTTTGGGTCTGAGTACTGTCCTTGAGCTCTTCAGTTCAAGTCTAGCGCTCTACCACTTGAGCCACAGCGCCACTTCTGGCTTTTTTTCTTTTTGCTTATGTGGTGCTGAGGAATCGAACCCAGGGCCTCAGGCATGTGAGGCAAGCGCTGAGCCAACTTCCCAGCCCATGGCTTAGGAAATCTTATATCCAATTAACTACCAGAAAACAGAAAGTGATGCTGTGGCTCAAAGTGGTAGAGTATTAGCTTTCAGTGAAAAGCTCAAGACCCTGAGTTTATTTAAAAAAAAAAAAAAAAAAGAATATTAAAGTGAGTTAAACACATCTATAATGGTTTAGTAGCTCACCCTAGACCAACTCTGAGAATTCATCTCTCTGTGGTTCTCAGACTACCTTTGCTGTGGGTGCTGGCTGCTAGTGTTAGCCCTTCTTTGGGTCTCCACACTGCCTGTGAAGTATAAAGGACTAAAGTGGTGTTGGATCAGGTGTGGCCTTTGACATCCATTCCAGAGCTAATGTCCAGGGCTCCATTGACCTGTCTTTGTTGTCTCTTCCAGTGGCTGCAAGAGGAAGAGGACGTGGAATGGGACGTGGAAACATCTTCCAGAAACGAAGATAATTTTCTCTGTAAAACAGAACTTAGCCTTTTCTTTTTCTGTAGATTATCTGAGTTTATCCGGGTGGGTACCTATATGTATGTTTTCTTTTGACATCATTTTTTTAGATCAGAAGAACTGTTAAACTAAATAAATCTGATTATGTTGTTTGGGTTTTTTGACTGTATGTTCATTTATGAATTTGCTTTGGTAGTGGGTTAAGTTTTGACACCCTAGAAGATCTGGGAGAATGCCAGCATTTTGAAATAGCAGTTACTGATGAATTCAAGCTTCTATTCCAGGCCTTATGAGTTACCAGAGCATCTCCTTGTTGTCGCTGATATAGAAAAAAAAAAAAAAAATAGCTGAAAAGGATAAGTGGGTATACAAAGTAAATAACTGTGACCAGAAAATACAGATATTGAAAGAGCTGCTTGAAGTTTCTTAGTGTTGCCATGAGTTTGGTTCAGGAGCTATAGTATAAACCTTCAAGAGGAAAAGGGATCCATTATTGGCTCCCTAAACAGGATTGTTAGCTTGTTATAAAAAACCACTACTCTTGGTTTATTACTGGTTCCTTAAATATATTTACTTAAATAATAGAAAAAGGAAATCCAAACACTTGAGTTAAGCTCTTCCAACACATTTACATGACATGCTAGTGGCCCCTGCAGGCAGACCTACTCCATAGAGGGTTCTGGGATTGCTGACTGTTTCAAATGAACTTAAGTCACTGAGAATAGAATTAAAGATTAATTTGTTTTAGATTTGACTGGTAGTTAATTTACAAAGTTTCTGGTGGAGGAAAAGAAACTTAGAGGACTAGAATGTAGCTTAGTGATAGACCACTTACCTAGTATATATAAGGCCATGGGTTCAGACTCCAGCACCACAAAGGAAGAATTAACATTGAATTAACATACACCTTGGGTTTCTTCTGGCTTTTTCTGCTTATGTGGTGCTGAGGAATCGAACCCAGGGCCTCATGCATGCAAGTCAAGCACTCTACCACTGAGCCACCTTCCCAGCCCCCACCTTGGGTTTGTTTGGCATGTATAAATGGAATTTTTTAGGCAGTGACTGTGTTGCTCCCTAATAATGCTTACATTACTTTTCCTCATTCCTGCTAGTAACCTTGGCTTACAGATTGTGACTTATGACTTATTAATGAAGCCTATGTACTGAGTAAAGCAGTACCAGCTAGGGATCCTGTTAGAAAAAAAGATTGTAGCCAGGCATTGGTGACTCACGTCTGTAATGCTGACTACTCAGGAGGCTTGAGATCTGAGGACTGAGGTTCAAAGCCATTCCAGGCATAAGATTCTTAGAGTTAATCACCAAAAATCCAGAGGTGGAGCTGTTACCCAAGTAGTAGAATGTTACCCTCAAGCCAGAAAGCACAGTGACAGCATCTAGGCCCTGAGTTCAACCCCAGAATTGACACAAAGAAAAAGACTAGCCTGGTGCCTGTGGCTCAAGCCTGTAAGCTACTCAGGAAGCTAAGATCTGAGGATCATGGTTTAAAGCCAGCCCAGGCAGGAAAGTGTGAGACCCTTATTTCCAACTAACCACCTGAAAACTGGAAGTGGCATTGTGGATCAGGGGTAGAGTGTTTGCCTTGAACTGAAGAGCTCAGGGATATCCTGCAGGCCCAGAGTTCAAGCCCCACAACAGACAAAAAAAAAAAAAAAGATGGTAAGGCAAGGGTATGGCTTAATATATATGTATGTACTTGGAGTAGAGCCCAGGAATCTGCCATTTAAACAATATATTTGTGCCCTAACTGATTTTTGATTCAGTAGTTCTGAGGTCATGATTTGACCTTAGATTAAAGTCTATTTAAATTATTTTTAATTTTTATTTTTTGTCGGTTTTGGGGCTTGAACTCTGGGCTTAGGCGCTGTCCTTCAGCTCTTCAACTCAAGGCTAGCACTCTACCGTTTGAGCCACAGCGCCACTTCCAGTTTTCTAGTGGTTTATAGGAGATAAGAGTCTCACAGACTTTCCTGCCCTGGCTGGTTTTGAACTGTGATCCTCAGATCTCAGCCTCCTGAATAGCTAGGATTACAGGCAAGAGCCACCAGCGCCTGGCTAAGTATATTTAAATTTTACATACTTCTTTTCTTAGATGGGAATCCCACTGTTGGATAAGCTAGTGTCAAACTCCTGGACTCAGCAATCATCCCTCAGCCTCCTGAGTAGCTAGGACTACAGGTGCATACTACTACCAGACCATAACCTGCATTTTAGGGAGAATGGGGGAGTCAGTTACCATACACATTGGAAACAAATAGTGCTGCAAGGTTTATTATTAAAAAACAAAAACAGCTGCTCTACCCTGCTTGCCCTAATCCCTTTTGGTTCAATTTAAATGCTCTTACTGGCCATAGTGGTACATACTTGTAATCCCAGCAAAGCAGAGATGGAAGTTCAAGGCTAGTCTGGACTACATAGACTGTCTCAAGGAAAAAAAGAATTCATTATGTTCATGTGGCCAGTCCTTGCAGTTTCAGTTTTAGGCATTGACATTCTTATTCCTCCCCTACATCCTTCCTGATTACAATTCTTAGTCTTTGATATTGTTAGATTATGACTAGTTAAATTGTCACTACTGATCTGTAGGTTAGATTATTGTGCAACTTTTCCCTTCAGTTAATTATCCCCTCACATTTTTATTGGCTTTGTTTTTTATATGCCACTAGTTGGACTCTAGTCTTAGCTAATGACTTGACATCATGTGTTTGTTCTTGTCCTGCCCTAGTCTAAATTGTGTTGTCTCCTCCATCAAACACGTGCCCCACGTGCTGAGATCATCCAGGTTTCCCACACCATCTGTTAAGCTCCTCTTTCCTCTTACAGCCTCTTTCTCTTTCCATTTAATACCTAGTTCTGGGAAAGTATTGTTTTTAGGTCCGGTCTTGTGGCCTGAACTCTGGGCCTGGGTGCTGTCCCTCAGCTCTTCAGCACAAGGATAGCATTCTACCACATGAGCACAGCGCCACTTCTGGTTTTTTTTTTCTTTTTGGTTATGTGGTGCTGAGGAATTGAATCCAGGGCCTCATGCATGCAAGGCAAGCGTTCTCCCACTGAGCCACTTCCCAGCCCTCTAGGAAAGTATTGTATATGGGGTATTTGAGAAGTAGTTTGCTTGTTTGAAATACTATATATCTAAAATCATTCTTTCACACTTGATTAGGAATGAAAATCTAGGTTGGAATTAGTTTGTCTTCAAAGTTTTGAAGGCATGGCATCTTAACTCTGTACCATTTTTATAAGAGCTAAAGCCATTCTTAGTTGTGATTCTTTGTATATGGGCTTTTGTTTTCCCCCTTCTATTACAATGTTCTGAGATTGTACCATAAGAAGGTCTGTTTCCATAAAGCATTGAGCTAAGCCCTTGAGCTCTCTGAAGATGAACTTGTCCTTCCCTACTGGGAAGTTTTTTTTTTTTTTCCTGTTTATAGCATACTTTATTTTTTTGTACATTTTTTATTATAAAAATGCTGTACAGAGGGGTTAGTTACATGATCATGGTAATGAGTACATTTCCTATTGAGCATTGTTGCCTCCTCTCTTGTTTTCCCCCTACCATCCCTTTCCTCCCACCTCCACAACTACACCCCCCCCAAAAAAAGTTCATTTTCAACATAGTGTTTTGTGTATTTCATTGTTACAATGGGTAAACCTGTATCCTTACTTAAGCATTTTGTTTTTTCCCTTTGCCTCCCCAAATTAGAGAAATGTATATACAAGATGCAGGGCACGAACGTCAAATACATTGAAAATAGGGGTTATACCATGGGGGAGAAACATACAAAGCAACAGAAAAATCACATGGTACATTATAAATACATTAGAAACAATAGCAAGAAAGAAAAAAGATATTTGTGTCCCTACCATAGGATTCATTTTGCTTAACATCCTTATGTACATAACTTTTGGTCTTTTCTGCTTGTCCTACACATGTACTAGTTATTTCAAATAAGGGAAACCATGGGACCTATGTTTCTTTGGGCCTGGCTTACTTCACAATATAATTATTTCCAAGACTTTCCAAACAAATGGGGCAATATCATTCTTTCTGATGGAGGCATATATATCACATTTTCTCATTCATCTACTGAGATGCATCTGGGTTGGTTCCATATCTTAGCTATGTAAATAATTCTGCGATAAACATAGTTGTGCCGATAGCCTCCATATGGCCTTGTTTGTGATAGTTTGGGTAAATGCTCAAAAGTGGGATTGCTGGGTCATAGGGGAGCTCTATGTGGAGTCCTTTGAGGAACCTCCTTACTGCTTTCCAAAGTGGTTGAACAAGTTTACACTCCCACCAACAATGCAGTAGGGTTTCCTTCTGTCCACATCCCCTCCAGCATCTGTTATTAGATTTCTTGATTATAGCTATTCTAACTGGGGTGAGGTGGAATTTCAATGTTGTTTTTATTTGCATTTCTTTTATGGCTAGAGAGGTTGAGCATTTCTTCATGAGTCTATTGGCCATTCTTATTTCCTCTCCAGAGAAGTTTCTCTTTTTTTTTTTGGTCAGTCGTGGGGCTTGAACTCTGGGCTTGGGTGCTGTCCCTGCGCTCTTCAGCTCTTCAGCTCAAGGCGAGCACTCTACCGCTTGAGCCACAGCGCTACTTCTGGTTTTCTAGTGATTTATTGGAGATAAGAGTCTCACAGACTTTCCTGCCCGGGCTGGCTTTGAACCCCGATCCTCAGATATCAGCCTCCTGAATAGCTAGGATTACAGGCTTGAGCCACCAGCGCCCGGCTCAGAGAAGTTTCTCTTTAAGTCTTTAGCCCACTTATTTATTGGGTAATTGTTTCTTTGAGGATTTGTTGTTAGGGGATTTAATTTTTTTAAGTTCCAAGTATATTTTAGATATGAGACCCTTGTCCATTGTATGGCTAGTAAAGATCTTCCAGTCTGTGGGCTTTCTATTAATCTTGCTAGCTATGTCCTTTGCCATGCAGAAGCTCTGCAGCTTCATGAAATGGGAAGTTTTCTTGAATTATTTGTTAATAGTCTCCTTCCTTTGGTTGTGATTTTACTTCCTAGATTTTTTTTTTTTTTTTGTCAGTTGTGGGACCTGAACTCTGGGCCTGGGTGCTGTCATTCAGCTTAAGGCTCAAGGCTAGTGCTACCACTTGAGACACAACGGCTTCTGCATATGTGGTGCTGAGAAATCGAGCCCAGGGCCTCATGCATGCAAGACAAACACTCTACCACTGAGCCACCTTCCCAGCCCAAGCCTTTGAATTTCTTTCTTTCCTTCCTTCCTTCCTTCCTTCCTTCCTTTTTTTTTTTTTTTTATTGTGAACATACTGTACAGAGGGGTTACAATTACATGGGCAAGATGAGTACATTTCTTATCAAGCATTGCAGCCTCCTCCTTTGTTTACCCTTCACATCCCTTCCCAGCCTCCTCCCGCCTTCTTTCTTTCTTTCTTTCTTTCTTTCTTTCTTTCTTTCTTTCTTTCTTTCTTTCTTTCTTTCTTTCTTTCTTTCTTTCTTTCTTTCTTTCTTTCTTTCTTTCTTTCTTTCTTCCTTCCTTCCTTCCTTCCTTCTTTTTTTTTGTGGGTCCCTAGGCCTTTGACCTCTAGACCTGGGTTCTGTCCCAAAGCTCCTTTTGCTCAAGGCTAGCACTCTACCACTTGAGATACAGTACCACTTTCAGTTTTTTCTTTTTTTTTTTTTTTGGTCCGATCATGGGGCCTGAACTCTGGGCCTGGGCGCTGGCCCTCAGCTCTTCAGTTCAAGGCTAGCGCTCTACCACTTGAGCCACAGCGCCACTTCTGGCTTTTTTTCTTATGTGGTGCAGAGGAATTGAACCCAGGGCCTCTGGCATGCAAGGCAAGCGCTCTACCACTGAGCCACCTTCCCAGCCCTTCAGTTTTTTCTATGATTAATTGGAGATAAGATTCTCACAGACTTTCCTGCCTGGGCTGACTTTAAACTGTGATCCTTAGATCTCAGCCTTCTGAGATTACAGGAAGAAGCCCTGTACCTGGCTTAAAATTCCTGTTATTCAGACTTAAATCTGTATATATTGTATCATCTCCAAATTCCTGTTTTCCTCTCCTGCCATTTTCTTTTTATCTCCTTTATAGAAGATTATTTGATACTCTGATTTTTCTGTTTTCTTGTTTTTTTGTTGGTTGTGGGGCTTGAACTCTGGGCCTGGGCACTGTCCTCAGCTCTTCAGTTCAAGGCTACTGCTCTACCACTTCAGCCACAGCGCCACTTCCTCTGTTTTCTTTTTCTTTTTTTTTTTATGTCGGTCGTGAGGCTTGAACTCTGGATCTGGGCACTGTCCCTCAGCTCTTCAGCTCAAGGCTAGTGCTCTACCACTTGAGCCACAGCGCCACTTTTTCTGCTTATGTGGTGCTTCATGCATGCAAGGTAAGCACTCTACCACTGATTCACCTTCCCAGCCCGATACTCTGGTTATTTTGTAATTATAACTTGTTACTTGGTTGTGACATCTTATCTCTGAGAACATTAATATGCTTGAAGCTCTCATTACCCTACCCTATGCTTTTCTTCATTTTTGTTTTTCATATAGTCTTATTACAGACTGTTGTTTGTTTATATTTAAGAGTAAGAGCCAGGCACTGGTGGCTCATGCCTATAACCCTAGCTACTCAGGAGGCTGAGATCTCAGGATTGCAATTCAAAGCCATCTCCTGGCAGGAAAGTCCATGAGACTCTGGAAAAAACTTTCAATATTGTTTCAGGATGATTTGTTTGAGCCAAGAGTTAAGTGTGGGAAGAGAGCTGGGGAATTTTAGCATTCTTTTATATTCTAATATATATATATATATATATATTAAAATATATAAGAATATGGATATATATATATATATATATATATATATATATTAGAATATGGATCCCTCATGGATCTCTGGGAAGATCGTATGGCCAAAATACCTAGAGAATAAGCTTCCCACTTTTTGCTAATGTTTGGAGATGCAGTCCATATGTGGATCTGAATGTTTAAGTATGTTCCTTTTAAAGAAAAATGTATATTTTCTTTGAAACTATGTTACTATGAAGAGATTAGAAACTGAAGGATGTTTAACCATAGATGACAGCCAAGATTGAACATGTCTGGTTCTGTAGCACCAATGCCTTTAGTTATTTGTGTGTGTATATATGTGTATATATATGTGTGTATATATGTGTGTGTGTGTATACACCACTCTAGGGCTTGTACTCAGATCCTGGACACTGTTCCTGAACTTTTTTGTTCAAGGCCAGTGCTCTACCATTTGAACCACAGCTCCACTTCCAGCTCTTTTTTTTTTTTTTTTTTTTGTCATGGGGCTTGCACTCTGGGTCTGGGTGCTATCCTTGAGCTCTTCAACTTAAGGTGACTGTCTACCACTTAAGTCACAGTCCAGTTTGCTGT
Organism: Dipodomys merriami; assembly: GCF_024711535.1. NCBI lineage: Eukaryota > Metazoa > Chordata > Mammalia > Rodentia > Heteromyidae > Dipodomys > Dipodomys merriami. The sequence continues at coordinate 4,574,457 of NW_027206013.1, forward strand.
TGGTTAATTGGCGATAAGAGTCTCACTGACTTTCCTGCCCAGGCTGGCTTTGAACTACGATCCTCAGATCTCAGCCTCCCAAGAATCTAGGATTACAAGTTGAGTCACTGGTGCCCAGCCACTTTCAGCTTTTTGGTGATTAGTGAGATAACAGTCTCTTGTACTTTCCTGCCTGGGCTGTCTGTCTTGATTAGAATTGTAATCCTCAGATCTCAGGCTCCTGAATAGCTAGGATTACAAGTGTGAACCACCAGCATCCAGGTACCACTTCCATTTCTCTCCAAGACCCTGGTTTCTTGTCTCTGAAGGAAGGGTTTATATTTACTTGATTTCATAGTACAAATTACATCATAATACAAAATTATGTCTAATTTTTCTTGCTGGGTATTGCATAACCTTAAAAAGTAATAATCATGCACGATTATTTTTCTACTAGCCAAAAAAGGAGGTGATTGCCTGGATTTTATGATAGTGCCTGAAAAACGAAACAAAACAGACAAATGCATGATCTTGTTTCTAAGGAGAATAATCCCTATGAAATAGGAAATAAAGAGAATTGTGAAATTGCTCCAGCTCCCAGGCAGTAGCAATAGGGAGGGAACACTGAAGTGGATCCTGCCAGCCTTTCTGGATTGAAAAGTAAAAGCTAAGAATTCAGAGAATAGGGGCTGGGAAGGTGGCTCAGTAGTAGAGTGCTTTCCTTGCATGTATGAGGCCCTCAGTTCAATTCCTCAGCACCACATAAGCAGAAAAAGCCGGAAGTGGGGCTGAGGCTCAGGTGGTAGAGTGCTGGTCTATAGCTGAAGAGCTGGGGGACAGCTCCCAGGCCCAGAGTTCAGTTTTTTGTCAGTCCACAACTGACAAAAGAAAAAAAAAGAATTCAGGGGCTGGCTCAGTGGTAGAGCGCTTGCCGTGCATGCATGAGGCCCTGGGTTCGATTCCTCAGCACCACATAAGCAAAAAGAAAAGGAAAAAAAAAATTCAGAGAATAGCAGAGAAGAAAACTAGAAAACTCAGAGAAAGGCAGAGACTTCCTCTTTAATCAACAGAATACAGATCAGTATATGATCACAAGAAAAGGGCCATATGAATTCCAAGACAATGACGTAATGGGGCTGGGAATAGTGCCTTTTATACCAGCAGATAAAAATTCAAAGCATAGGGCTGGGAAGGTGGCTCAGTGGTAGAGCACTTGCCTTGCATGCTCAAGGCCCTGGGTTCGATTCCTCAGCACCACATAAGAAAAAAGCTGGAAGTGGCGCTGTGGCGCAAGTGGTAGAGTGCTAGCCTTGAGCTGAAGAGCTGAGGGACAGTGCCCAGGCCCAGAGTTCAAGCCCCACAACCGGACCCAAAAAAAAAAAAAAATTCAAAGCATAATATTTTAAAATATATAAGGATTGTTTTTTTTGTTTTGCCAGTCCTGGGGCTTAAATTCAGGGCCTGTCCACTGTCCCTGAGCTGCTTTTGCTCAAAGCTAGCACTCTACTACTTGAGCCACAGCACCACTTCCAACTTTTTCTATGTATGTGGTACTAAGATCAAACCCAAGGCTTAATCTGATATCATATACAGTGACATACATTGAGGCAATTACTTGCAAAGAATGTTATAGTTTCCAATAGAAGAGAGCATACCATACAACAGGGATTTATTGGAGAGGAATCAGCGTGTGTCAGGAGGCAGAATGATCAAGGGGAAAGCATGACCCAGAGCTTTGATTGCAATATCTGCTTGAAGGAATGAGAAAGACAGGGTAAAGACTTTTGAACGATTTCAGAGGACTGGATTATAGGGGTCATCTTCATTTTTCAAATTCTTGGCCCTGGGATTATTTAGGGCAGGAGAAATAATGAACCTAGTGTGAGTTAGATGAAAGGAAATGGATCGAAGTATAGGTCTTTGGTTGGTTTAAAAATGAAAGGCATAACCTGGCACCAGTGGCTCACACTTGTAATCCTAGCTACTCAGGAGACTAAGATCTGAGGATCACTCTTCAAAGCCAGATTGGGTAGGAAAGTCAGTCATCTCCAATAAACCACCAGAAAATCGGAAGTGGTGCTATGGCTCAAGTGGTAGAGCACTAGCCTTGAGCTGAAGAGCTCAGGGATGCACCTAGGTGCAGAGTTCAAGCCCCATGACTGACCCCCCCCCAAAAAAAAAGCAAGCAAGCAAATAAATAAATAAATAGCATGCTATCTGACAAATCATTTATATTCTCAACAAGTTTACTAATCCTAGCACCAGTCGTCGGATTAGCAAGGTCCCTAGATGCCAAAGCATCATGAAATAGGTAAAGGAAGTAAACAGGATTAATTCCAAGAGTCAGGAAGGTCTTGTCTCAAAACTGAGGAATAGTTAGGCAGAACATTATCTGGACTGTGGCCACCTGCAGCGACCAGAACAAGATAATAACAGGCTCCAGACTGTGGAACTGAGGTTTGGGGCACCTGGGGGCTGAAGTCTTCTGCTAGCTTCAGATCTTTTGGGACCATTTTGCAAGGTATTCATTGAGTAGGGTACAGGTGCATACACAGAAAGTGAAGTCAGTCTCCTTGAAGTCACAAACACCAATAATGGGATATAATGTTAATCCTTTAAGTCACAAGCACCAATCATGTGATTCAATTTTACTCAAGTAAGAAATAACTTCTTTATCTTTTTTTTTTTTGGCGGGGTGGGGGGGGGTGTCAGTCATGGGGCTTGAATTCTGGGTCTGGGCTCTGTCCCTCAGTTCTTCAGCTCAAGGTGAGCGCTCTACCACTTGAGCTACAGTGCCACTTCTGGTGTTTTGGTTAAATGGAGATAAGAGTCTCACAGACTTAACTGCCCTGGCAGGCTTTGAGCCATGATTCTCAGATCTCAGCCTCCTGAGTAGCTAGGATTACAGGCATGAGCCACCAGCACCCAGCTTTATCTTAAGAAGCAGGTATAAGCAGCAAATGACTTAATGGTTAGCATAGATTTTTGTCTATCTGCATATTCCCAGAAAGTTTGGTATGGAAATAGCCCAAACCTGAGTAGAAGTGTGAATTCCCTTCAAGCCAGAAAACTCTCAGCATTCTGAGAGTTCATGTGAGGAGGAGGCATTTCATCCTCTCAATCCTTTTGGGTCTCACAGCTCAGCTTTTGGGGGACTCTTACACTAGATCTACATAATAAGTCATAAAAACAACTCTTGAGCCTGGTGCCAGTAGCTCACGCCTGTAATCCTAACTACTCAGAAGGCTGAGATCTGAGGATCATGGTTCAAAGCCAGCCCAGGCAGGAAAGTCCATGAAACTCTTATCTCTGATAAACCACCAGAAAACCGGAAGTGACACTGTGGTTCAAATGGTAGAACACTAGCCTTGAGCTGAAGAGTTCAGGGACAGTGCCGAGGCCCAGAGTTCAAGCCCCAAGACTGACAAAAAAAAAAAAAAGTCTTGAATAGATCAAAGTTTTCTTCTATGCTAGTTACTAAAGGTGTGGTTTAGTGGTAGATTCCCAGCCTAGTAAGCTTAAAACCTTGAGTTCAAATCCTGTACCACCACCACCATCACACACACACACACACACACACACACACACACACACACACACACACACATTTCCAAGCCAATGAAGTATATCCCACAATAAGACTCAGATTTAATATAGCTAGTACCAGTGGTTTGTACTCCCAACTATTCAGAAGGCTGAGTTCCAGAGATTTAAAATTCAAAATTTAGCCAGTGATAAAAAGCCTAAAAATTTGCATCTCTTGAAGGAACTCTCTATTCCAGGCTGAAGGCATAGCCCAAGTTGTAGAGCGCCAGCCTAGTAAACAAGCCAGCAACTGAGAGGTTTAGAATGAGTTCAAACTCAGTATCAGAGAAACACACACATACACACACACACACACACACACACACACGGACACACGCGCACGTAAAAATATCCAGCATTGGCTAGGGATGTGGCTTAGCGGTAGAGTGCTTGCCTAGCATGCATGAAGCTCTCAGTTTGAGTTCCGAGTACCACATAAACGGAAAAAGCTGGAAGTGGTGCTGTCACTCAAGTGGTTGAGCACTAGCCTTGAGCTGAAGAGCTGAGGGACAGCATTCAGGCCCAGAGTTCAAGCCCCACGACCGACAAAAAGAACAAAAACAAAAATAACAAGGAAACAAATAATAAGATAGGTTCAAGCTTAACTACATCAGTAAACATTAAATTTGTGATATATTTACACTGACAAAAAGTCAACTATTTGTAATCAAAGCACTGGGAGGTAGAAGGAGGGTTTTGAGTTCAAGACCAGCCTGAACTATGTAGTAAGATCCTGTCTCAAAACACATTGAGAGCCAGGTGCCAGTGGCTCATACCTGTAATCCTAGCTACTAAGGAGGCTGAGGAACATGGTTCAAAGCCAGCCTGGGCAGGAAAGTCTGTGAAACTCTTATCTTCGATTAAGCACCAGAAAACCAGAAGTGTCCCTCAGCTGAAGAGCTGAGGGACAGTGCCCAGGCCCAGAGTTCAAGCCTTACGACCGATAGAAACTAACAAGAAAACATTGAGGATGTAATTTTGTACTCTAGTGATTGCCTAATATTTGTAAAATCCTGGGTTTAATCCCTAGTCCCACCTTCACACAGCCTGGGATTATCAAATTGAAGTTAAAAAAAAAGAGCTAACTATATGCTACTTATAATAAACATGTTTTAGATATAAAAAATAAAGTAGAAATAAAAGGGCAGAAAATGATACATATGATGGGTGCCGGTAGCTCATGCCTGTAATCCTAGCTAGTCAGAAGGCTAAGATCTGATGATCACGGTTCAAAGCCAGCCTGGGCAGGAAAGTCCATGAAATTCTTCTCTCCAATAACCCACCAGAAAACCAGAAGTGGTGCTGTAGCTCAAGTAGTAGAGCACTTGCCTTGAGCTGAAGAGCTCAGGGACAGGGCCCACACCCAGAGTTCAAGCCCTACGACCAACCAAAAAAAAAAAAAAAATACATACCAAGCTACATTAGTGTCAAAGTACATTTTATAACAAGGAATAATGCCAGGAATAATGAAATTCATTTCATCATGATGACAGGGTAAATTTTAATCAGGAGCCTTAATAATCTTAAACATGTGTGCACTTAGTAATAAACCATCAGCCAGGTGCTAGTGACTTATACCTATAACCCTAGCTACTCATGAGGCTGAGATCTGAGGATTGTGGTTCAAAACCAGCCCTGGAAAGAAAGTCCGTGGGACTCGTATCTCCAGTTAACTACCAAAAAGAGGGAAGTAGAACTGTCATTCAAGTGGTAGAGCACTAGCCTTGAGCAAAAGAGCTCAGGGACAGCACCCAGGCCCTAAGTTCAAGCCTACTTATTTTAATAAATAAACCATCAGACTAAATGAAGCAAAAAATATAAGAGAATAAGAGAATAGAAATGCAATAAGAAATATACAAGGGGTGCTGGGAAGGTGGCTCAGTGGTAAAGTGCTTGCCTTGCATGCATGAGGCCCTGGGTTCAATTCCTTAACACCACATAAGCAGAAAAAGCCTGAAGCCGTGCTGTGGCTCACGTGCT